>NW_019943746.1:28112-30115 GCF_002910315.2 Salvelinus sp. IW2-2015 | reverse complement strand
GTGGAATGACTGCTGTGTTATTGTTTCAACTGCAGATTGGTTGATTGATGTGTGGCTTTTTTAAAGGGACAACCTAGTATTTAAACAGCAACAAAATGGCTGCCAAGAGACTTGGTTTGGTAAACAGCTGAGGGATGGGGGCTGGAGAAATGTAACCACTCTCAAATTCATAGAGAAAGCTATTGTAMCAACCMTAACCCAAKACCTYGSGACCTCGTCAAGAAGTTCAGACATCTTGGTGTAACAGTTATAAGGTGTTGGCTTGACAGTCYCTGGACCCAGGTTTGAGTTCAGCTCAGGGCTACCCCCTGGATTCACTACACTATGAATAGAAGGACTGGCCATCCATGATGTCATAATGATAGTTTAACCAGGTTTCTATGGCTATATAGTATATTCTAGAATTCATCCATGATGTCATAATGATAGTTTAACCAGGTTTCTAGGATATATAGTATATTCTAGAATTCATCCATGATGTCATAGTGATAGTTTAACCAGGTTTCTAGGCTATATAGTATATTCTAGAATTCATCCATGATGTCATAATGATAGTTTAACCAGGTTTCTAGGCTATATAGTATATTCTAGAATTCATCCATGATGTCATAATGATAGTTTAACCATGTTTCTAGGCTATATAGTATATTCTAGAATTGCCAGTGAAGATTTCCTGTGGAGGCAAATTATTAGAGCTGTTGATAAGTCATTGTATAATATTCAGCCAATTTTTTTTCATGCCTTTACATTAAAGGCAAGACATACCTAGATGCAATTACATTCATGAATTGGTTTGAAACCTTTGTTTTAAACCCTTCTCAAAGTTGGTGCCTTGATGGATTTGTAAAAAATGGTTTATCATGAAACACTGTTTTTTAAATTTATTTAAATGTAACCTTTATTTAACTAGGCAAGTCAGTTAAGAACAAATTCTTATTTACAATGACTGCCTTCCCCGGAAGACGCTGGGCCAATTGTCCGCCGCCCTATGGGACTCCCAATCACGGCCGGTTGTGATACAGTCTGGATTTGATCCAGGGTGTCTGTAGTGGCGCCTCAAGCACTGAGATGCAGTGTCCGCTGCGCCACTCGGGAGACCCAAAATCATGTTCTAGTACCATCCCCAGCTAAAATACATCTTGGTCAACCAAGAGTCATCTGTTCTTTCTACCAATCGCCCCATGTACGTACTGAACTTGTCTGATGCTTTAAGCATTCTGATCAAATAATTAAGACACACAAATGACTCGAAGTCATAACTAGAGGGAGCCGGTCGTCAACACAACATTTAACCTGACGCAGAGGGCGCCGGTCGTCAACATACACACTCGACCACACCAGGGGCCGGCGTGGTGCGTGATCAATACCTGAATAACAGGATGGGACTGGACCCAGGCTGTAGCCGTTCCGGTCCAGACATAAACACTCTGGACAGAGGAAGGCGCGTCGTGTCGTACAACACAGCATTATGGACGCAGAGGGGACGGTGTCAACATGACGATCGTCACAATACCTTTGCCAGGAGGGGAGCGGTCGTTTCACCTTACCCTGAAGAGGGAGCGGTGTCCACATACCGGAAGGGGCGCCGGTCGTCAACATAACCCGACAGAGGAGGCGCGTGCTCAACATAACGCCGACGAGAGGCGAGCCGTTAACTACCGCAGAGCCGTAGTCAAACATAACCCGACAGCAGGGAGGGTCGTCAACATAACCCGACCAGGGGAGCCGGTCGTAACATCAACCGACCAGAGGAGCCGGTGTCAAACAACGCGACGGAGGGAAGCCGGGTCGCAACACACCGCAGAGGAGCCGGGTCGTGCAACACACACCGCAGAGGGGAGCGTGTCAAACCCGACAGGAGGGTAGCCGGGTGTCACAAACGACAGAAGGGAGCGGTGACAAACCGACAGACGCGGACGCCCGGTCGTCCACACAACGGACAGAAGGGAGCGGTCGTCCTATACACCCCCAGAGGGAGCCGGTCGTGAACATAATGAACGGAG
>NW_019943746.1:22627-24353 GCF_002910315.2 Salvelinus sp. IW2-2015 | reverse complement strand
AAAAAAAATAGCCTACATAAAGCCAACAAATAAAAACATTGCATTCTGCAGGTAGAAAATATCCTGATAAAATAAATATCCTAGAAATCACATTGGCTGCAAATGGCCTGTCTACAACAAACTTGAAACCTTGTTTCAACTATCAACTGGGTCAGGAAACTCGGATAGCAAGCTTGCCACATTGTATAAAATATTCTAGGCCCTCAGTTTCCTGCTCCAGTGAGTTCTGGACAGACACAGCTGTAGGCTATTTGTGCAAAGGATAAGAAGTAATCAGGTATTTTATGACATTTCCACTGGATCAGAGCATTACATTTTTCCCTTTTCTGCTGAGTGGTTATCGAAAGGGTGAGAGCTGGAAAAATTTTACGAAAATACTTTGAGGAACTATTGTCATTCGTAATTGATTTTGATTAGACTTTGTTTACATGCTGTTTGTAGGTGAAGAAAAAGTTACTTTGAGAAGCTCCACAACTCATTAGTGGTGGTGCTTTAAAACAATGAGAAATACTATCAGACATCCCAAATGGGCACATTTGTAGGCCTACATTTGTGTGCAGGCCAGGTAGACTAGTCCTACTTCTATATGCGTAATCAGGTGTGCGTCCTTACTCAACATTGACAGGAGTGTTTCAAACAAAAGACAATGAATAAATTGACAAAACTGACATATCTTGTAGGGTCAGGTCTGGGTGGTCTGCCAGGGGACGTTTCATTTAGTATCCGTTTGGGTCGGCTGGGGAATGATTTTATTTCCCCATAGTATGTTGTACCGAAGTTGACCGACTGAAAGGGAGTGTAACTTTGATTATAATTACTCTTCCGTTAAGGAGGGAATCGAGGTTCAACACCTGTTTGTCCCTGCCCTTTCCTGGGTTGGTGAAGAGCGGCAATACATTTTAAGGAATAAATCCAAGCCTCACTCTCATCACCTGTGGACGGTGGTGCTTCCAGCGAGGCGTGGATTTAATAGTATGTTGTACCTCGTTTCCCTCCTTCAGGGAACAGTAGTTATAGTCATAACATGTGGATTTAATAGTATGTTGTACCTAGTTCCCTCCTTCAGGGAACAGTAGTTATAGTCATAACGTTACGCTTGTCATATGATGAACTTCAACTTAAATAAGGGATCTTGCTGTCGGACAGTTTTTTTGTATTAAGTCACGGTACTCCCATTTTGTTTATTTGTTTCTGTTGTGCCCAGCTCGAACTCAAGTGCCTGTGGTGTAGTTTAACTGACCCTCAGCCAATCATCGCCATTTTACCTTGCTGTTGCTACGCTGATTAACTGTTGTCTTAAGCTTACCCGGTTGTCTTTAGCTGCTTCCCATCAACCCCTGTAATGCTTATGGTCTCTAATGTCAATATGCTTGTATACTGTTGTTTAGGGTAGTTATCATGTTTTGTTTTTACTGCGTAGCCCTCAGTCCCACTAACATGCCCAGTGAACTCTCTTTTGTCCACGTCCACACTTGCGGTGAACTCACCTAGCATAATGGTGCCTCCAGACGATGCATACTCTCTTATCGTCACTCTAATGCTAGGTTTACCTCCCCTGTTCTCGGCACCCTACCATCTACCCTGTCCTGTACATTATTGCCTTGAATCTATCCTACCACGCCCTCGTAAATTCTGCTCCTTTTATCTCTGTTCCCAACGCACTAGTACGACCAAGTTTGACAGTAGCCTTTAGCCATACCCTCATCCTACTCTGTCTGTTCTCGGG
>NW_019943746.1:19717-21411 GCF_002910315.2 Salvelinus sp. IW2-2015 | reverse complement strand
TGATGTAGAGGTTAACCCAGGCCCTGTGTGTCCCCAGGCGCTCTCATTTGTTGACCTGTGTACCCATAAAAGCCTTTGTTTCATACATGTTAACATCAGAAGCCTCCTCCCTAAGTTTGTTTTACTCACTGCTTTAGCACACTCCACCAACCTTGATGTCCTTGCCGTGTCTGAATCCTGGCTTTGGAAGGCCACCAAAAATTCTGATATTTCCATCCCCATGTACAACATTTTCTGTCAAGATAGAACTGCCAAAGGGGGAGGAGTTGCAATCTACTGCAGAGATGGCKTGCAAAGTTGTATCATACTTTCCAGGTCCATGCCCAAACAGCCCGAGCTTCTAATTTTAAAAATTAATCTCTCCAGAAATAAGTCTCAGACTGTTGCCGCCTGTTACAGACCCCCCTCAGCTCCCAGCTATTCCCTGGACACCGTATGTGAATTGATTGCCCCCCCCATCCATCTTCAGAGTTAGTTCTGTTATTTGACCTAAACTGGGATATGCTTAACACCCCGGCCGTCCTACAATCCAAGCTAGATGCCCTCAATCTCACACAAATTATCAAGGAACCCACCAGGTGCAACCCTAAATCCGTAAACTTTGGCACCCTCATAGATATCCTAAACAACTTGCCCTCCAAATACACCTCTGCTGTTTTCAGTCAGGATCTCAGCGATCACTGCCTCATTGCCTGCATCCGTTATGGATCCGCGGTCAAACGACCAKCCCTCATCCCTGTCAAACGCTTCCTAAAACACTTCTGCAAGCAGGCCTTTCTTATCGACCTGGCCCGGATATCCTGGAAGGATATTGACCTCATCCCGTCAGTAGGGGATGCCTGGTTGTTCTTTAATTGTAATTTCCTCACCACCTTAAATAAGCGACCAGCACAAAAACATCCTGTGGCGTACTGCACTAAGAGCTCCCCATCCCCCGCAGCTACTTCCCCAAGCCTCCCCAGCTTCTCCTTCACCCAAATCCAGATAGCTGATATTCTGAAAGAGTTGCAAAACCTAGACCTTTACAAATCAGCTGGGCTAGACAATCTGGACCCTCTCTTTATAAAATTATCTGCCGCCATTGTGGCAACCCCTATTACTAGTCTGTTCAACCTCTCTTTCGTATTGTCCGAGATTCCTAAAGATTGGAACTCTTCCGCGGTCATCTCCCTCTTCAAAGGGGGTTACACTCTAGACCCAAACAATTACAGACCTATATCTAGCCTGCCCTGCCGTTCTAAAGTCTTCGAGAGTCAAGTTAATTATCAAACAGATCACTGACCATTTTGAATCCCACCGTACCTTCTCCGCTATGCAATCTAGTTTCCGAGCTGGTCACGGGTGCACCTCAGTCACGCTCAAGGTACTAAACGATATCATAACCGCTATCGATAAAAGACAGTACTGTGCAGCCGTCTTCATCAACCTGGCCAAGGCTTTCGACTCTGTCAATCACCACATTCTTATCGGCAGACTCAATAGCCTTGGTTTCTCAAATGACTGCCTCGCCTGCTTCACCAACTACTTCTCAGACAGAGTTCAGTGTGTCAAATCGGAGGGCCTGTTATCCGGACCTCTGGCAGTCTCTATGGAGGAACCACCGGGTTCAATTCTCGGACCGACTCTTTTCTCTGTATATACCAACAATGTTGCTCTTGCTGCGGGTGATTCCTTGATCCACCTCTACGCAGACG
>NW_019943746.1:13765-19692 GCF_002910315.2 Salvelinus sp. IW2-2015 | reverse complement strand
GTAAATGGCTGTTTCTTGGTTTTGACTTTGTGGTTTTTCGTAGCCTTTACCTCAATTGTAGAATGGATGAAACGTTTGGATTTCCCTTTCTTTGGAGCTGTCTGAGGAAACATGGACTGATAAACTCCTTGACCGGGTTAAAACGTTGTTTGCAGATTAAGATTTCATAACATTTGTTCAAATAGTTGGAATTCATGCAAGCGCTGTATAACATGGATCGGTCAGGATATAAACATGGATTTGATCAAACGTCTGTATACACGTGACGGCTTAGGATATACAATGGATTTTTGATCAAACCTGTTAGAACAAAGTGGAACGGTTTAGGATATAAACCATGATTTGATCAAACCGCTGGTATAGCAACGTGGAAGGTTAGGATACAGTACCCATGGATTTGAATCAAACGCTGTATACAAGTGGAACGGTTAGGATATTACCATGGATGTTGATCAAACGCTGTATCACGTCGGAACGGTTAGGATATAAAACATGGAATTTGATCAACACGCTTGTATAGCAACATGGAATAAAAGATTAGGATATAAACATGGATTTGATCAAAACGCTGAATACACATGGACGATTAGGATATAAACATGATTGATCAAAAGCTGAATAAACATGGAGTGGTTAGGATATAAACATGGGATTGATCTAAACGCAATACAAATGGAACGATTAGGATGATAAACTGGATTTGTCAAACGCTGAATACAACATGGAACGTTAGGATATAACATGGATTTGATCAATACGCTGAATACAACATGGACCGATTAGGAATATAAAATGGATTTGATATACAACGTGGAACGGTTAGGATATAACATGGATTCTGATCAAAGCTGTATACAAATGGAACGATTAGGATATAAACATGGATTTTGATCAAAACGCTGTATACACATGAACGATTAGGATTATACATGGATTTGATATAGCAAATGGAACGGTTAGGAATATAACATGGAATTGATCAACGCTGTATAACATGGAGTGGTTAGGATATAAAATGGATTTGATGCAAAGCTGTATACAACTGGAACGATTTAGGATATAACATGGATTTTGATCAAACGCTGTATTACAACATGGAACGATTAGGATATAAACATGGATTTGATCAAAACGTGTATAGCAACATGGAAACGATTAGGATATAAACTGGATTGTGATATACAACATGGAACGGTTAGGTTAAACAGGATTTGTGATCACAACGCTGTATACAGATGGAACGGTCTTAGGATATAACATGGATTGATCAAACGCATGTATCAAGTGGAACGGTTAAGGAGTATAGAACATGGAATTTTGATCAAGACGCTGTATACAACATGACGATTAGGATTAACATGGATTTGATCAAACGCGGTATACAAATGGAACGATTAGGTTTAACACATGGATTCGATCAAAATGCCGTATACAAGAGGATCGTTAGGATATAAACATGGATTTGATCAAGACGCTGTATACAACATGGATCTGGTTAGGATATAAACATGGATTTGTGCAACAAAACAAGACGCTCAGGATGACAAAGTCAAGATGACTGAATAGAAGTACATTATTTACCATGCAGAGGCAGCCAACTGTCCAGATTTACGAGAGCATTGATCCTGTAGACAGTAAAATACAAAAAAGCCACATCAATCAGTCTGGCAGTTCAACCATATAAAATTGTAATTCCAGCCACTAGTTTTGGTACATAAGTGAGGGATGGGTGGCTGGAGAAGATGTAACTACTCTTTCCAAATTCATAGACAAACCTACGTCAAGGGGCCTGCCCATCCATGGATATCAACATTATGGTGTTAGCCGCATGTTGAGGGCTATACAGTGTTGATTTAGGCATTGTTCCTAAACCATTGGAAAAAGAAATGCCTATTTGGGGTTCTGATGGGTTAGACAGTTGACTAAGTCTATGAGACATGTGTTATAAGCATGTGTATAATTAAGCAATGGTACGAGGGTGTGTGGTATATGGCCATTTACAAGCACCCCGGGTGCCTTATTGCTATTATAAACTGGTTACCAACAGATAATTAGAACATGTAAAAAACGAATGTTTTGCCATAGACCGTGTTGTATACGGTCTGATATACCAGTGGCTACTCAGGCATTCAGTGGCTGGAAGGCACACAGTTTAAATCTTCAAGGAATCACGGTTAATATATAAATTCATTTAAAAGTAAAATGATGGATGTAGCATACTGCAGATTTCCTCTTTAACACGCACCAGCATAGTCAAACAACCTGCAGAGTTTGTGCTTAATTTTTAAGGACAGTACTTACGAGTGTTTAATTCAGGGCCCTGGTTTTCTCAAAGGGCACCTTATGGCTAAGTTCATGCATTAGAACATTGGATGCCTTAAAGTTTCCTTTGGGAACGGTCGCAGATATCGCAGTTTCCTCTCTCATTTTTCGATGTGACAGTCCATACTCCGCCTCTCCTCTTTCATTCAAAAACTGGCATCCTCGAATCTTCTTTACTGTAACATCGCTCTTCCTTTTTCACTCTGAAGCGAGTCTTGCCTCTTCTTTCACTGTAAATGTTTTCTCTTCTTCTTTCACTGTACAGCCTCACCTCTACTTGATTTTGTATAGTGACATCATCCATCTTCTTCTCCTTCTTTTACGCGCAATGTTTAGCCACAATCCCTCTTTCTCGACGTCCAGCAGACCTTCTCTTCTTTGGGCAGGAGGAGAGTAGCTTAGTTGAACTTCATGGGTCGGGATTTTAGGCTAGCTAGATAATGCTAATTAATCAGCCAGCTGCTTATAACAGGCACAAGGCAAATATGCTAAAGTAGTGGGATACCTAACAAGACGACAGAAACTGGTTTAAAACACAGTGGCTAATATAGCACGAAGCGGTCTAAAGAGTTTAATTTGGGTTCGCTATATTGGGGCTGCAAGCTAGCGGAGGTGGCTTTGACCAACTGTTGCTGGCTATTGAAAGAAGCGTTCCGTCACTAGATTAATACGTCACACTAGCAGATTACGCTAAAGTCGCAGAGCGTCATCTGTTGGCTGGAGTGGGTAACTGCAGTTGAGTAAAATTAGGCATTTTATTTAATTTAAAGGATATCGGTTAGGAATGCTGAGTTTTTACTCACTAGTGTAACAGCACAGTGTGGTTAAGATACTAGTAACTGAGTTGTAGTCACGATCTGTTTACTATACAGGCAATCATTCTTTTTACGTTATGTAAATATTTATTAACTTATTTATTCTAAACTACCACAATGCAATATTTCGCAACAAGTCATATTATTTTTATTTATTTTTTATTAACCTTTATTTAACCCGGTAGGCAGTTGAGAACAAGTTATCAATTTATTACTGCGAACCTGGCCAGATAAGCAAAGGCAGTTGCGACAAACAACAACACAAAGAGTTACACATGGGATAAACAAACCTACGTCAATGACACAATAGAAAATCTATGTACAGTGTGTGCAAATGTAGTAAGGATTAGGAGCGGTTTAGGCAATAATAGCAAAATAATAATAATACAATTTAGCATTAACACTGGAGTGATAGTGTGATAGATGTGCAGATGATGATATGCAAGTAGAGATACTGGGCTGCAAAAGAGCAAAGGAAAAAAAAATAAATAAGCAGTATGGGGAATGAGGTAGTTGGTGGGACTATTTAGGATGGGCTGTGTACGGTAGCAGTGACGGCAGTAATGCTGCTCTGAACATGCTGCTTACGTTAGAGAGGGAGATATAAGTCATGCCCGCCCCCCCCCTCCAGCTTAAGTGATTTTTGCAATTCAATTCGCAGTCACTAGGCAGCAGAGAACTGGAACGTTCACCGGACGTGCTAGCTGTCCCCGATTCTGCCTGTTCTTTCAACTCTCTAGAGACAAGAGGAGCAGTAGAGAGACTCTGAATGATTGGCTCATGATAAAGCCAACTGCATTTTACTCTGAGGTGGCTGATGTTGCAGCCCTCGACAACCACTGTGATTATTTAATTTTGTTTTTTTTTTTTTTTTTTTTTTTTTTTTTTTTTTATTTGAACGCCTGCCGGACATCTGCATTTGAACATTCTTGGCCATGTTCTGTTATAATCTCAACGCCGGCACGCCAGAAGAGGACTGGCCACACCTTCATAGCTGGTTCCTCTCTAGGTTTTTCTAGGTTTGGCTTCCTATTGAGTTTTTTCCAAAGCATCGGTGGCTTCTACACCTGCATTACTTGCTGTTTGGGGTTTTAGGCTGGGTTTCTGTAGCAGCACTTTGATAAATAGCTGATGTAAGAAGGGCTTTATAAATAATCATTTGATTGATTGAATGCAGGAAAGGCGGCAAAAGGAGGTGTTGGCTTGTGGGATGACCAGTGAAAATAACTCCTGGAGCAACGTCATGCGGTGGTGTTCCTATTGGTGACCGAGTGAGCTGGAACCGGCGTTTACTGCAAGACTTGATTAGATGACCTGGAGCCAGTGGGTGTTGCGCGAACATGTATTAGTAGGCCAGACCACGAGAGCATACAGTCCGGCAGTGGGTAGTAATATGGGCTTGTTGACAAAACGATGCAGATTGGGATGAGACTCATACCAGTTTGTTCTCGAGTAGAGGTGTCGGAGGCATATTGTAAATGAATTCCCCTGAAGTAATTGTCGATATCGTGTTAGGTTTTATATTGTCAGCTGTTATGATTGTAGTGTTATGTTTGGCATAGATGTAGTAGTAAGGAGGCTTTGTTGTGAAATAGGTGCCAATTTCTAGATGTTTATATTTTGCTTTAATGTTGAGTCTGGAATGGAGATAGTTTAAGTCTAACGCGACATCTTAGGTATTTTTGCCAGTTGGTCTGCAGATATTCTTATTTATAAGTAGAACTGTTCAGAGTATGTGTGATGATAGTTCGGTTTTTGCGGATTTTTATGGTGCCGGTTTCGGGGCAGCAATGGTTGAGAGGCATGTATTTAGTTTTATCGGAGCATTTAAAAGGGTCAGTTTGGATGGCAGAAGAAGTGTTTGTACGGCATTGAAGGCTGCGTTTGGAGATTGGTTTGGGTTAACACAGTGTCGCAAAGAAGGGCAGATGTATATGCAGAGGGTGTCGTCACTAATATGCAACCTGGAAATGGAGGTTACTCCCCTGAGTTTTCCCCCATTCACATTCAGAATACATTGTGAAAAACTAAAATCTTTGCTCACCATTTTTGCTCCTGGCAGTAATACTACATCCATAACTATCGGTTTCCTCATTAGCAGGGAGGTGTTTCTGCAATCAAATTGTGTGTGCAGCGCCCTCATGCCGCAATTTTATTAAACACAGAAAGGGGCCTATATTGGAGACCAAAAGTCGTCTGGCWCACTGCTTAGAGTTTCAACAACATGAATAACTTATTTCTAGTCTACAATCATCAATGTTACTACTAATGTGTAAACAAGGCTAATATGACTATTCTTGTTATTCATTACAGACATCAATTGTTGTACAACATCATGGCTACTCTGTTCTCACCTTTCTTTTACAGTGGTTTTCCGCTGTTGTGGGCCTTTAATAATCTGACTTTGTTGTTCACACAGGAGAGAGACGGGACAGTCGTGGTTCCTCTGGGGAGCCTCAACAACCTCATGATGCTGACAGGGCAGAGAAGAGTCTCTCCAGATCAGAACACCTCAATAAACACCTGCGGAGATCCACAAGGAAGAGACCTCACTGCTGCTCTGATTGTGGGAAGAGATTCACCTCATCAGCAGGCATTAAAATTCATCAGATAATCCACACAGGATTAGAGAAATCTTATAGCTGTACTCAATGTGGGAAGAGTTGTACTCTAAGGGGGCTGATATCACACCAGAGAACACACACAGGAAAGAAATCGTATAGCTGTGATGAATGTGGGAAGAGTTTTCCTCTGGTATTCAGCCTAATATTACACCAGAGAAGACACACA
>NW_019943746.1:11160-12558 GCF_002910315.2 Salvelinus sp. IW2-2015 | reverse complement strand
AGCTGTGATCAATGTGGGAAGAGGTACACTGATAAAAGATCTCTGATTAAACATCAGAAAATACATGGAGTTGTTTCATGATATCAATGAATTAATGTCACAATGTAAAATGTTTTAACATTGTAGAAGGAGTATTTTAATGATGTCACAATATAGAATGTTTTAACATTGTAGTAGGAGTATTTTAATGATGTCACAATGTAGAATGTTGTAGTAGGAGTATTTTAATGATGTCACAATGTAGAACCCTAAATGTTTGCCCCCTGTTCTATTGATTTCAACATGATATGGATATTAGCCTCAGGGGGAAAATCCAGGCTATCAATTGGAAGAGTACTATTTATGAGATTTATCAGAAAGTGACTAACACAAAAAGTGTTGTGTTACACTTACCACGTTGGTGACCCACTTGATTCAAAATGCAACACTTCAAAATGTAGTGATCTATTTTCTACAAATTGTCCTCTAATCAGGGATGTACACATTACTCCCAGATTCCGTGTGGTTTTTGAGCTGTTAGTTTTAACAGGACGCGTAACCTCATCTCCCTTCTGTCACACAAATAATTTTGACATGATATCGATGAGTGATTTTAATATTAATATACTCTGCAGTCAATCAGTCAGAATGTCACAATGTAGAACACTAAACGTTTGCCCCCTTATCAATTGGTTTCAACATGATATGGATATTAGGCTCATTGGGGGAAATCCAGGCTCTGAATTGAAAGAGTACTATTTATGTGATTTAACACAAAGTGACTAACAAAAAAAGAGTTGTCCTCTAACCAGTGATGTACACATTATTTCCAGAATCAACTGATTTCAACATGATATCGATGAGTGATGACAAATAAGTGTTGTGTTCCTTTGTTTAGCGACCTCTACATTTAAATGCATCACTCCAAAAAGGTAAAAGATATCTCCCATTTCCATGTGTTTTTTTGTTGTTAGTTTCAACAGCACCTACAACCTGATCTCCCCCATAATCAATATCAGTGATTTATTGCTACTTGTCAAAACAACAGTGTTTCTGGTGCTTGTGCAGTTTATAAGGAGCTTGTTTTAAAAAAATATTATTATTTTGGCAGATGTTTGTGTATATACCACATGTTAGGTTTTCAATTTATCCCAAACTGTTTCTGCATATTGGTTATTGATTTGGACATGTTAAAACTGTGTTTTGACATTGGGGCTATCCCAGCTAGAAACTATGCAACCAAATATTTCATATTTACATTTCATGGAACATTTGGTAATGGTAATTATTTATGCAACCAACTGACAATTATTTTGACATTGTGCTTTTAGAATATCAAGGTTAATTCTCAGATGTGCCAACCCAAATGTACTAGAGCATGACATTGGGGACTGGGCCCAGATCCAACAACATGCCTAT
>NW_019943746.1:6204-7685 GCF_002910315.2 Salvelinus sp. IW2-2015 | reverse complement strand
ATAATAAACCCCAGGAAGAGTAGCTGCTGCTTTGGCAGGAACACAGTCATGTGATATGTGGTATAGAAAAGTCCAATCTTAGAAATGGGAGGCACTATACTGTGTATCTGCAGGTGTCTATCTGGTCAAAACCACTGATACAGTTGCCCCTCCACGCTCTGGTGGGATGGATCATGTCTACAGAGAAACCTAGATTCAAATCATTCGTTTTGTGTGTATTGGGTATATGTTGTGAAATTGTTAGATATTACTTGTTAGCCATTACTGCACCGTCGGAGCTAGAAACAAGCTCTTCACTACACCTGCAATAACATCTGCTATGWGACCAATAAAATGTGATTTGATTTTGATTTGAAATAAATYTCCTATTTATCAAAGGTGCTTTTGGCTGGGGTCAAAATTACTCCAAAGGATTTTAATTTGTTAAAAGTCCATTTTGATACAGAAACCCTAAACCATGATTTAGATGTATTAAGAACAAGTTGATTGACAAAGTCATGAAAAATGGAATAAACCACATTTAGGGTATGATTAAAGATATGCCTCTGGGGTCAAAATGATCCATGTTAGAAGTATGGTTCAATGCAAATATGTAGTGGGTGTAAAGTTTGTTTTAAATTCTCACTCATTAAACACAAATCAATCAACACATGCTTCTCTTTGAACGACTTAATATAATATAAAACTTTTATGAAATAAATGAAAAATAAACTTCAGGTTCCTCAACTGCGTTGCCCACTCCAGTCAGCAGACGGCGATGTGCGTTTTTTAGGTTCAGGCGATGCTGCCAGTGTGACGTATAATCTAGTGGACGGGARGCTCCTTCAACAACAACAGCTAGTCAGACACCTCGGTAGCTTTCTAGCAAACATAGCTACAACATTCACGCTCTTTACACTGTTTTGGTGTATATTAGTCGCTGTTTATTAAACACACTTCTGTTGTATGTACTTGTTGGCCCATTTAATTATATATTTACGTTGTTTGTCAGCTAGCTGGTTTGCTAAATTAGCTTAGAACTAGGCTAGTCGCTAATGCTAACATCTCCGACCATGAGTTCACTAAGCTACTCTCCTCCTGCTAAAGAAGAGGGTGTCTGCTGGACGGAGAAAGAGACTCTCGTYAAAGAGGAGGAAGAGGAAGATGTTACAATACAAAAACAAGTAGAGGGTGAGGCTGATACCTTGAAAGAAGAAGAGAAAGACGTTACAGTGAAGAGGAAGATGCGTTCAGAGTAAAAGAAGAGGAGGATGCAGTTTTTGGAGTGGAGGAGGAGGGGGAGATGACTGTCACATTGAAGGAAGAAGAGGTTGGAGATCTGTTTAACACCAGTAAGTACCGTCTCTGCAGTCGTTGAACCAATATGCAGTAAAGGGGTTCTACACTTTAATGTTGTTCTGTAGGAATGGCTGAAGCTACACTGTAACGTGTAGAACATCAAGAGTGGACCATCAACAAAACGTTAACAATTGATCAAATGC
>NW_019943746.1:0-4154 GCF_002910315.2 Salvelinus sp. IW2-2015 | reverse complement strand
ACACACAACAACAGTCTGTGGAGAATAGCTGGATCTGAAGTCATAACACACACTAACAGTCGTTGATACCTGTATCTGAGTCATAAACACACTAACATTGTTATACCTGATCTGATTCATAACAACACTTACCATTCTTTTGAGACCTGGATATGAGTCATAACACACACTAACACTCTGTGACGTAGGTGATCGAGTCATAACACAACTAACAGGTCTTATAGCTGATTAGGAGTCATAACACAACAAACAGCTCAAATCAAATCAAAAATGAAATTATTTTTCACAGGTACAACAGTTACCATATGTTAATGCAGTGTCGAAAGCTTGTGCTTCTAGTTCCGACAATGCAGTAATAACCAACGAGTAATCTAACCTAACAATTCCACAACTACTACCTTATACACACAAGTTAAAAGGATACAAAATATGTAACTACATAAAAGATATATGAATAGTTATGTACAGAACAGCATAGCAAATGCAGTAGATGTATAAGAGTACATATATACATATGAGATGATAATGTATAAGCCTATGATACATGTATTACATAAAATGGAAATTCATAGATGATATAGAGTACCAGTATTATTACATATACATATGAGATGATAATGTAGGTATGTAAACCATTATATTAAGTGGCATGTTAAATGCTATGATATATTTTTAACATAAATTTCATAATTCCCATTATTTAAATGGCTGGAGTTGAGTCATTTTTGCAGCGGCCACTAAATGTTATGTGGCATGGTTAACAGTCTATGGCCTTGATAAAGCTGTTTTTCAGTCTCTCGGTCCCTGCTTTATGCACTTACTGACCCGCCTTCTGGATATAGCGGGTAACATGCAGCTGGTGATTTGTTTTCCCTTGATAACTATGCCTTCCTGTGACATCGTGATTAGGTTCCTGAGGAGTCAGGTAGTTGCCCCCCGGTGAGCGTTGTGCAGACCTCACTACCCTCTGGAGAGCCTTACGTTAGGCGAGCATTTGCCTGACCAGGCAGGTGAACAGCCCGACAGATGCTTTCCGATGTGCAATCTGTAAAGTCTATGCTAGTGCTTTTGGTGACAAGCCGAATTTCTTCAGCCTCTATTGAAGAGGCGCTGCTCGCCTTCTTCAAAACGCTGTCTGTGTGGTGACCACTCGTTTGTCCTTGATGTGTACACCAGGAAACTTAATTACTACCCTCTCCACTACTGTCCCGTCGATGTGATAGGGCTGTGCTCCCTCTGTCTGTTAAGATATCTGATATGAGTCATACACACACTTAACAGTCTGTTGATAGTGGATGCATCATAACACACACTAACGTCTGTTGAGTAGCTGATCTGAGTTCAAACACACTAACCAGTCTTTGAGTAGTGGATCTGATTCATAAAACACATAACACACACTAACAGTCTGTTGAGGTAGCTGGATCTGAGTCATAACACACACTAACAGTCTGTTGAGGTAGGTGGATCTGAGTCATAACACAATGTTAAGTGTTTGTGATACTAGTAATAATTCTGACAGTTGTTTGTAGTAAGAACAAGAGAGGTGGTAACTGAAGAAAGAGAAACTTTAGCAACGAGTTGAAAAAGGACAAAGGGCAGAAAAACAACCGAGGGGCACATGGGAGAATAACATTAATCAATAACCCTGGAGTGACCAATTTCTGCAACAATGCAAACACGTTTACACACTGGTCTTAAATGAAGTCACAAAGAGGTCATAACCCCTGGAACCACTTGGCCGCGTAGACTCCAGTCCCGACCACTTGTGTGGCACTGTTGTTAGGTCTCTGAGGCAAGGCGAAACAACAGAAAAGAAAACACACACAGAGCTAACTATCTTTAACTGTACGGGCCGGGCTGGGTGCCTGAGTCTACTCAGTGGGACAAACTCCCTCCCTCTCTCCCTCCCTCCCAGGCTATTCCAATTCCCATATCACGGGGTTGAGCGAGGCGAGGCAGACTCGCTCCATGGCAATCTCCTGGGCCGTGGCTGTTGGCTGGGAAAGGCCAGGGCCCACCGTTCTCACATTCTCCCCCTGCAGCACAGCAAGGAGGCTCGGAGCAGCCCACAGGCAGATGTGTGGTTGGGGACTTGGCTCGTGCTCCCAGCCTCCAGCCCCAGTGCAGAGGAGAGAGGCAGGGAAGGGGAGAGCCAACCAGTGCAGCAGGGGTGTGAGTAGTGTCAGGTGATAAGGAGACTTATATAGAACAGGACAGTCATTGACCGCAGTGTACAGACTAGTAAGAGTAGTTGTATCTTGTTACAGCAGCTTGGGTCGACAAGAACAAACTCTTCCTGAAATGTTCATGCTGATGAATACGTGCAATTCTATACTCTGCACACTACAAATACACCAACTTTCCAAACTAAGACACTGCACTGCCTAAACACTGACAAAGGACAGACGTGCACCCAACAAGAGTGCTACTTTAGCTCGAACACCCCGTCCCCCATTCCCCCCTGTGCTGCAAAGTAGATAAGGGGGAGGAGAGAGAAAAGGTCTGTTTTTGGGTCAATGACCTGGCAGCCATTAGTGTGTTGCTGTGGAACTGTAATCAGGGGCTGTTAGAAAGGACACCCCTTCCCTGGGCTGGCCAGAGGATGTGCTCCGCTAATCAGACACACAAACACAAACACACACACACAAGCACACATACGCGCACACACACACACTGGATCTTCCCTTTCAGCTGTGATTGCACTTTTCACTATCTCTCCCAGCTAAGTGGAGCAGTGGCAGGAAACCACCTTTATCAGACACACATCGCAGCGCGACAACACCCCAGAAGACATCTCTGCAGCGCACCACAACACAGAGCGCTGTGCCCTCACCGGGTTTGAACTAAAACAATAGCACTCTCTGGGACCTGCACCCCAATGTATTCTCAAGTCTGTTTGGACCGTAAGAAGCTTAAAGAAAACGTAATGCAGCTGTAAACATAAGTGTGTTACACACAAATTCATTTACAGACTCCCATCTGCATCTCATAACTAAATCTCATATCATTTGAAAACCCACCCTGTCTAACACCAGCACCATACATTGGTTGTGTAAACACATTGTCTCAAACCAAACTGTTCTCAACTTAAAGACGTTTGTTTATAGCACAGACTCTCTCCAGCGATGGCAGCTGCTTTGAAAGTAAACTCTGGGGCTTGAGGAGCTCCAATGAGACGAGAGTGTGTTGTCATTACTATACTGTAAGTGATGACTGTCAGTATGCTACCAGACCAAAGCCAGAGCTTCATATCTCCCTACACTGCATTGCTTTGAGAGAACATCTGGAGGGACAAAGAGTGTGTGCAGGTGGGGTACTGAACAGCATGCCTTGCTCATAAGAAACATTTTCAAAACTCACTTGGGCTTTTCAATAAATTGACTGAACACAGCTCTCTTGGATTCTTGAATATATCAGACCTTGTTCAATGTAATTAGGAAAGCCTTCCATTTAAGTAATTTACTCCATTTGAGTCATTTAGTCCTTAAAGGGAGTCACACAAAAACACATTAATTAAAACTCAGACCTAGTGTTGGATTTACCCAACCATGGCTAGATCGTTTATGAAGTTTAGTTACTAGCAAGGCTTATAGAAGCAGCTTATGAGAAAGAAACACCTACTTAAAAAATGAAATATAGGATATTTTTATTGACTAAAACAATTTCTGTGTACTATCAACTCACTAGCCCACTGGGGTCAATCCGAATAGCTTATATAGCTGCAACTCTGCTTCAACAGATGTGCATACAGTACATACATGTGCAACACACACCTATGCTCTCTCTCACACACACACGCACGCACGCACACACACACACAAGCTAGCTAGCTACAGTATGCTTGTTTTTGAGAAAAATATGTTGAACATTGCTTTTGATTTAATGGTCTGCAGAGCACTGTGCTATTGTAGAGATAAAACACGTCTGTTGGGTCTGTATGTAAAAACAGTTAATAAATTACAGAGCTACTCCGAGGAAGGCCAGGAAGACATTAATGTGGAGCATCTGTGGCACATCAGACAAGGGATTCATGTATTTTTAACCAGAGACAGTTTTTTTTATTTACGTACCTGCAGATGCATAAAGAAATGATTTATCGATCCACCGTTTGGCTCCCCCTCTCCACAGGAGAATTAATCAGCTGTCAGACA
>NW_019943745.1:84033-107906 GCF_002910315.2 Salvelinus sp. IW2-2015 | reverse complement strand
TGACAAGCACAATATCCCTACCCTTTAATGAGAGTAAAGCAAAAAAGACAGGAGTTATTTTAAACAGATACATAAGCAGAAAAGCAAAAAACAGTGAAGAAAGAACAAAACGTAAAGAGGAGGAACAAGTATTGGATACACTGCGATTTTGCAGGTTTTCCTACTTACAAAGCACGTAGAGGTCTGTCATTTTTATCATAGGTACACTTCTACTGTGAGAGTCGAATCTAAAACAAAAAACATCAGAAATCACATTGTATGATTTTTAAGTAATTAATTTGCATTTTAGCATTAGACATAAGTATTTGATACATCAGAAAAGCAGAACTTAATATTTGGTACAGAAAACCTTTGTTGCAATTACAGAGATCATACGTTTCCTGTAGTTCTTGACCAGGTTTGCACACACTGCAGCAGGGATTTTGGCCCACTCCTCCATACAGACCTTCTCCAGATCTTTTCAGGTTTCTGGGCTTGTCGCTGGGCAATACGGACTTTCAGCTTCCCTCCAAAGATTTCTATTGGTTTCAGGTCTGGAGACTGGCTAGGCCACTCCAGGACCTTGAAGATGCTTCTTACGGACCACTCCTTAGTTGCCCTGCTGCTTCTGTTTCGAGTCGTTTTTCATGCTGGAAGACCCAGCCACGACCCATCTTCAATGCTCTTACTGAGGAGAGAGGAGAGGTTGTTGGCCAAGATCTCGCGATACATGGCCCCATCCATCCTCCCCTCAATACGGTAGAGTCGTCCTGTCCCTTTGCAGAAAAGCATCCCCAAAGAATGATGTTTCCACACTCCATGCTTCACGGTTGGGATGTGTTCTTGGGTTGTACTCATCCTTCTTCTTCCTCCAAACACGGCGAGGTGAGTTTAGACCAAAAAGCTCTATTTTTGTCTCATCAGACCACATGACCTTCTCCCATTCCTCCTCTGGATCATCCAGATGGTCATTGACAAACTTCAGACGGGCCTGGACATGCGCTGCTTAAGCAGGGGGACCTTGCGTGCGCTGCAGGATTTTAATCCATGGCGGCGTAGTGTGTTACTAAGTGTTCTTTGAGACTGTGGTCCCAGCCTCTTGCGGTCATTGACCAGGTCCTGCCGTGTAGTTCTGGGCTGATCCCTCACCTTCCTCATGATCATTGATGCCCCACGAGGTGAGATCTGCATGGAGCCCCAGACCGAGGTGATTGACCGTCATCTTGAACTTCTTCCATTTTTTAATAATTGCACCAACAGTTGTTGCGCTTCTCACCAAGCTGCTTGCCTATTGTCCTGTAGGCCCCATCCCAGCCTTGTGTGGTCTACAATTTGATCCCTGATGTCCTTACACAGCTCTCTGGTCTTGGCCATTGTGGAGAGGTTTGGAGTCTGTTTGATTTGAGTGTGTGGACAGGTGTCTTTTATACAGGTAAACGAGTTCAAACAGTGCAGTTAATACAGTAATGAGTGGAGAACAGGAGGCTTTTAAAGAAAAAACTAACAAGGCTGCTGAGAGCCGGAATTTCTTACTGGTTGGTAGTGATCAATACTTATATGTCATGCAATAAATGCAAATTAATTACTTTAAAATCATTACAATGTGATTTTCTGGATTTTTGGTTTTAAGATCTCCGTCTCTCACAGTGTTAAAGTGTACCTATGAGTAAAAAATTACAGACCTCTACATGCTTTGTAAGTAGGAAAACCTGCAAAATCGGCAGTGTATTCAAATACTTGTTCTCCCCACTGTATATATTTAAAAATAATAATATCACATTTGTGTTGGTTTCATACAGACCAGAGAATCTTGTCTCCTTTGGGCAAACTCCAAGCAGGCTGTCATGCGCCTTTTACTGAGGAGTGGCTTCCGTCTGGCCACTCTACCATAAAGGCCTGATTGGTGGAGTGCTGCAGAGATGGTTGTCCTTCTGGAAGATGTTTCTCCCATATTTTAACCTGTTTTCACTTTGTCATGATGGGGTATTGTGTGTAGATTGGTAGAATTTTTATTTTTTAATGCATTTAAGAGAATAAGTCTGTCCAGCGTAACAAGAAATCGGGACAAAGTCAAGGGCAGGTAACTAGAAATTTGTCACACAATGCCTATATTGGAAAAATATATATATATTTCAAAGTAACACAATAGCATTTTAATTAGTTTATGTTAACTGTAGGCTATGATGTAAAAACATCTATAAAAGAATATATAAAAAACACCCCAATTCTAAGACACGGTAATTCCGCAATTCAATACATTTTATTTGTGGCATTTGTTTATTAACTATATGACAACAGAAATCATATGTTGGATGCCCTGTTCTGAAGACTACGACCGTTCGCGAAGCGGCCGCTCTTTTCATAACAACAAATTACAAATAAATGTTATCTTAGCTCTACACAGAAGAAATCACCTGTATTCTCAAAAAAATGAAGGCGAACGAACTAAACAACACATCAGTAACTCGCACAGTCAATCACACTTTCTGTGAAATCAAACTGTTCACTTTAGGAAGCAACACTGATTGACAATACCATTCACCATGCTGTTGGAAAATGGAATAGACAACAGGTGGAGAAATTATAGGAATTAGCAAGACAACCCCCATAAAGGAGTGGTTCTGCAGGTGAGGTGACCACAAGACCACTTCTCAGTTCCTGAATGCTTCCTGGCTGATGTTTTGGTCACTGTTTGAATGCTGGCGTGCTTTACACTCTAGTGGGGTAGCATGAGACGGAGTCTACAACCC
This sequence comes from Salvelinus sp. IW2-2015, assembly GCF_002910315.2. Classification (NCBI taxonomy): domain Eukaryota; kingdom Metazoa; phylum Chordata; class Actinopteri; order Salmoniformes; family Salmonidae; genus Salvelinus; species Salvelinus sp. IW2-2015. Next base: position 105,177 of record NW_019943745.1, on the reverse strand, counting down.
ACCCACAAGTGGCGTCAGGTAGTGGACCAGCTCATCCAAGGATGGCACAATCAATATCGAGCGAGGTGGCATAGAAGGTTGGCTGATGGTCTGTCAGCGTTAGTGTCCAGAGCATGGAGGGCCGCTACCCAGGAGACAGGCCATACATCAGGAGACGTGGAAGGAGGCCGATAGGAGGGCAACAACCGCTGAGCCAGCAGGACCGCTACCTCGCACTTTGGTGCGGAAGGAGGAGCAGGAGGAGCACTGCCAGAGCCCTGCAAAATGACTCCAGCAGGCCACAAATGTGCATGTGTCTGCCTCAAAACGGTCAGAACAACAGACTCCATGAGGGTGGTATGAGGGGCCAGACGTCCACAGGTGGGGGTTGTGGCTTACAGCCCAACCACGTGCCAGGACGTTTGGCATTTGCCCAGAGAAACACCAAGATTGGCCAAATTCAGCAACTGGCGCCCTGATGCTCTTCACGATGGGGACAGCAGGTTCACACTGAGGCACATGTGACCAGACTGACAGAGTCTGGAGACGCCGGGATAACGTTCTGCTGCTGCAACATCCTCCAGCATGACCGGTTTGGAGTTGGTCAGTCATGGTGTGGGGGTGGCATTGTCTGTTGGGGCCGCATGCAGCCCTCGCATGTGCTCGCCAGAGGTAGCGCCTGGACGCCATTAGGTACCGAGATGGAGATCCTCAGACCCCTTGTGAGCCCATATGCTGGTGCGGTGTTGCCCTGGGTTCCCTCCTTAATGCAAGACATGCTAAACACTCAGCGTGGCTAGAGTGTGTGCAGCATTCCTGCAAGAGGAAGGCATTGATGCTATGCGACTGGCCCGCCCGTTCCCCGGCCTTAGAATCCAATTGGTCACATCTGGGACATTGTGTGTAAATTGATGAGGGAAAAATGCACTGTATTCTAATGTTACTTAAGACCTTCATAAACACAACAAAATTATTGTTTTTGCAATAGGATATGTGAAATGTATTAATTACACTGAAAACGTTGCAGTCAGCATGACTGATCATTAGCTTGAAGGGGGGTCCCTTGAAGCACAGAGGTTCTAGTCTCAAGAGCCTTAAGTGTTGCTTAGATGTTTCACCCTACATGTGTTTACTATACCTTCTCTTATACCTTCTGTTATATAACAGAGTCCCACTGTAAGAGTCCCACGCAGTAAGGGTGGAATTACCCAGACACATGTATACTGTATGTCTTTATACTGACCCCAGTACACTTTGCACGCTGCACAGTGACCTAGGGTAGTTAGAAGGGTCTGAAGTAGAGGTTGGGGGAAGCGTGTGCCCCAGGGTAGTTAGAGGGGTGTGAGGTAGGGATTGGGTAGTTTCAGAACTTTTGTGAAACAGCACAGATGAAAAGAATATGGCAAATAGAAATCAAAACTAGATGGTCTTCAAAGATAGATAGGAGGGGTTGAGGGGAGCTGAAGGATGGGACTAAAAACAAACAGAAGATAACTACGGAAAAATATTCTGTGTCTGTAAAATGTTTATAGTACATACAGTATAAACTGGAAGTAGAAGTCTAAGTGTTGTTGTCCATTAGTTTACTGAAATTACGGGATGGGTGGTAGGGTAAATTAATATTGCATATTTTAAAAATATATACAGTAGTAGTCAAAAGTTTGGACACCTACTCACTCAAGTGTTTTTCAAAATAAATGTAATATTTTCTACATAGTAGAATAATAGTGAAGACATCAAAACTATGAATTAACACATGTGGAATAATGTAGTAACCATAAAAGTGTTAAACAAATCTAAATAGATTTTATATTAGCCACCCTTTGCCTTGATGACAAATTTGTACACAGATGACAAATGTGTACACAGTCAATCAGTCCCAAAAATTTTTTAGTCACAGAGTGTACTCTGACAGTTACATACACACTGTACTTAACACACCACCTTCATGTGCATATACAGATGTTTCTGAGTCTGACTGGGGATATCTATAGTCTATGTTCGAAAAGGTGCAGCGTGTGTGTGTGTGTGTGCGTGTGTGTGTGTGTGTGTGTGTGTACGTGCAGCATTTATGTTCAATGCATTAGTGCGTGTTCATCTGTGATACTGAGCAGTAGGGGTGTAAATATGTTTGTGAACATCCAATCTATGAGCAGACCCATGAACTACCTGTATGATTGGGGTCAAACATACAAAGCTAGTTGCCATATTCTTCACACTCCAGTCGCCATGTGCCTTCTCTCCCTCTATCTACCTACATACATATATCTCTCAATCTATCTGTATCTTTACCTCACTCTCTATCTACAGTTGAAGATGGAAGTTTACATACACTTAGGTTGGGGTCATTAAAACTTGTTTTTCAACCACTCCACAACTTTCTTGTTAACAAACTAAAGTTTTGGCAAGTCGGTTAGGACATCTACTTTGTGCAGTAATTTTTCCAACAAATGTTTACAGACAGATTATTTCAGTTATAATTCACTGTATCACAATTCCAGTGGGTCAGAAGTTTACAATAACTAAGTTGACTGTGCTTTTAAACAGCGTGGAAAATTCTAGAAAATTATGTCATGGCTTTAGAAGCTTCTGATAGGCTAATTGACATCATTTGAGTCAATTGGAGGTGTACCTGTGGATGTATTTCAAGGCCTACCGCCAAACTCAGTGCCTCTTTGCTTGACATCATGGGAAAATCAAAAGAAATCAGTCAAGACCCCAGAAAATGTTTTGTAGACCTCCACAAGTCTGGTTCATCCTTGGGAGCAATTTCCAAATGCCTGAAGGTACCACGTTCATCTGTACAAACAATAATACGCAAGTATATAAACACCATGGGACACGCAGCTGTCATACCGCTCAGGAAGGAGACGCCTTCTGTCACACCCTGGCCTTAGTTATCTTTGTTTTCATTATTATTTTAGTTAGGTCAGGGTGTGACATGGGGAAGTATGTGTTTTGGGTTGTCTAGGGGTTTGTAGGTTTAATGGGGAAATGTCTTGTCTTGGTGTTGTTGTTGTCGATGGCTGCCTGGATTGGTTCTCAATTAGAGACAGCTGTGGTTTATTGTCTCTATATTGGAGCCATATTAAGGCAGCCATGGGCATCATGTGTTTGTGGGTAATTGTCATTGTTCTATGTTGCATGTGTGCACTAGTCTTTATTAGCTTCCACGTTCGTCTGTTTGTTGTGTTGTTTTGTTTTCCTTCTTCTAATAAAAAGAAGATGTATTTAGCACACGCCTGCGCCTTGGTCATCTCTCTCTCCTATAGACGATCGTGACACCTTCTGTCTCTTAGAGGATCAATGAATTGTACTTCTCCGGGCGGAAAAGTTGCAAATCAATCCAGTACAACAGCAAAGGACCTTGTGAAGAGTCCTATATTGACATAACCTGCAAAGGCCGCACAGCAAGAGAGGTACCACCGCTCTACAAACTGCGATAAAACGCCAGACTATGGTTTGCAACTGCACGTGGGGACAAAGATGGTAGTTTTTGGAGAAATGCCCTCTGGTCTCATGAAACAAAAATAGAACTGTTTAGCCATAATTACCATCGTTATGCTTGGAGGAAAAAGGGGGAGGCTTGCAACCGAAGAACACCATCCCAACCGTGAAGCAGAGGGGTGGCAGCATCATGTTTTGGGGGTGCTTTGCTGCAGGAGGGACTGGTGCACTTCACAAATAGATGGCATCATGAGGTAGGAAAATGATGTGTATATATTGAAGCAACATCTCAAGACATCAGTCAGGAAGTTAAAGCTTGTTGCAAATGGGTCTTCCAAATGGACAATGACCCCAAGCATGCTTTCAAAGTTGTGGCAAAATGGCTTAAGGACAACAAAGTCAAGGTATTGGAGGGACATTCACAACAGCCCTGACCTCAATCCATAGAAAATGTGTGGGCAGAACTGAAAAAGTGTTGTGCGAGCAAGGAGCGCCTACAAGCCTGACTCAGTTACACCAGCTCTGTCAGGAGGAATGGGCCAAATTTCACCCAACTTATTGTAGGAAGCTTGTGGAATGGCTACTCGAAACGTTTGACCCAAGCTAAACATATTTAAAGGCAATGATACCAAATAACAATTGAGTGTATGTAAACTTCTGACCCACTGGGAATGTGATGAAAGAAATAAAAGCTGAAATAAATAATTATCTTTACAATTATTCTGACATTTCACATTCTTAAAATAAAGTGGTGATCCTAACTGACATAAACAGATCATTTTTACTAGGATTAAATGTCAGGAAATTTGAAAAAACTGGACTATTTTGGCTAAGGTGTATGTAAACTTCCAACTGTATCTCCTTATACTGTATCTCTCAGTGAATGTATTTTCATAAATCTTTCGCTCGCTGCATTCTGTATATTCATCTTTTCTACCTCTCTCTCTCTTTCTCCCTCTGTCTCTCAGTGCATATCTCCCTCTTTCAATCTCTCTCTATCTCCCTGACAGCTCAACAGTCTTCATTTGTATGTAATGCAGCCCAATCCTGATCATTTTGCCGTGATGAGTGGAAAGAAGCCAGAGGAGCTTCCTGTCTGCTTTCCTGTCTGTCCAAAACTACATTCAGACTCACACTGTCCTCGAGTCACAACATCTCCTCTCTACACAAACATGCACACACACACAGCACACACGCAACGCACGCACGCACGGCACGCACGCACGCACGCACGCACGCACGGCACACACACACACACACACACAACACACACATACACACACACGCAGGTGAGAGAGAGAGAGAGAGAGAGAGAGTAGAGAGAGAGAGAGAGAGAGAGAGGAGAGGAGAGAGAGAGAGAGGAGAGAGGGAGGAGAGACGAGAGAGGAAGAGAGAGAGAGAGAGAGAGAGAGAAGAGGAGACCGAGAGAGAGAGAGAGAGAGAGAACGGAGAAGAGAGAGACGGAGGAGAGAGAGAGAGAGAGAGACAGAGAGAGAGAGAGACTCAGAGAGACATAGACCTGACAACCACAGAAGTGATGTGATAGAACGTGAAGGCTGCATATGCAGAGTAAACACACAGTATGTCAGGCAGGTCTACACTGTACTGTCATAGAGCATGGCTGACTACTGAAATGCACGCACGCAAGCACACACAAACACACATGTACGGATACATACACTTACACACGCACGCATACACTCATGCACGTGTGCACACACACGAACACGCACACGAACACGCACACCCAGAAATGACTAACTCTCAATGGCCTCCAACCAAACCAGCAGCCATGCAACATGAATACAGAGAAAGATGTTCATGTCTTGTTGACTACTGTCTGTTTTTAAAACTAGTGTGTTGCCAAGGACAATAAGAAAACAACTAAATGAATTCCAGTTGTAATTCCATATTACATGACAACTGGAGACTAGAAAGGATATTAATAGTAGACAGAAAATGAAAATCTCATTTTTGGCAGCACTTGGTACATTTGCATACATATTGCCATGGTAATTTCAAAGCCAACATGAATCCCTTAGTGAGCTTTACAAAACAATTCTTCATTTGGCACAGACCAACGTCATCTTCTACAACTGTCTTTACACCTGAGTGCTCCACGGAAGTTTTTCACAGAAGACTGTCTTTTACAAACATTGTGTCACAATTAGTTTTTTAAAGGTTATACATAATAATAATAATAATAATCAAAGAGTGGCCCCAGGAATAAAAGTGGCCCCAGGAATCAGACTCACTATACTGGCGTTGAAGGTCCCATGCTCTACCATCTGAGACACAGAGGATCAGCATACTATTATTCATTGTATTACAATACGGTTCGCTATTACATTAGTTATTGATTCATCCTCTGGTAAAGCATGAGAATCCTCTGATCTAGAAGGTTACGTGAAGGAGGTTGTCATGTTGAGGATTCCACATATAGAAACCAGGGTGGCTTGTGTAGTGTCGCCCTTGACCAAGTTCATCCCTGCTGTAACACAATCTTATAATAACTCCTCCAATTGACCTCAAATTAACAAGGACCCCTTTATAGAACAGACTGTTCCCCTGTTGGGTGAGAAAGGGTGTCACTCACTCAGTCACATTAGCTGTTGGACTCTTGGACTTCTCTCTCCTTTTATTTTTCTATTCTTGATGATAAAGGCCTCTCCTTTATGCATTCAAATAGTAATACTGTGTGGATTCATCTAGCTGGAGGAAGTCATTTGACGTCTAAATGGATGTTATTTGGTTTCAATAGTATCTCCCCAATAAAGGGCAGGTGACCTGGCTCCCCCTTGCAGATCTGTATAAAATCCAGAGTTACATACAGTACCAGTCAAAAGTTTGGACACAGCTACTCATTCAAGGATTTTTCTTTATTTTTACTATKTTCTACATTGTAGAATAATAATAGTGAAGACCTTGGTGTGCAAAGCTGTCATCAAGGCAAAGGTTACTACATGATTCCATGTGTTATTTCATAGTTTAGTTTTAATGTTTTCGCTATCATTCTACAATGTATAAAATAGTAAAAATAAAGAAAAACCCTTGAATGAGTAGGTGTCAAAAAAACTTTTGACTGTTATTGTATTTACATATATTTTATTTTACCAGGTAAGTTGACTGAGAACACATTGTCATGTACAGCAACAACCTGGGGGATAGTTACAGGGGAGAGGAGGGATGAATGAGACAATTGGAAAAATCTACTGCTGTACTCCATAGCAGAGCTAAAGAGGATTTATAATTATGTAAAATGTTTCATATTACAGTAAGAATTACTTATTCATTTTAAACACACAAATAAAAGAACACGGATTTAATCTACAGCAGGCTGAGGAAATGTTCTCTCTGTTTCTCTAAGCCCTCTACCTACTTTTCTAGGGGGAATTTATCTACCCATCTGCTACTGAAGGCAAACCATCAGAGGGAGAGAGAGGGAGAGAGGGAAAGAGCTAATGAAAGAGAGAGAGTGAGAGAGAGTGTGAGACAGAGAGAGGGAGAGAGCGAATGAAAGAGAGAGAGTGAGAGAGAGTGTGAGACAGAGAGAGGGAGAGAGCGAATGAAAGAGAGAGAGTGAGAGTACGGACCTTTTGAACTCTCTGGCAGGGATAAGTGAAACATGACTCTAAAACAAAGTGACAGAGGAAGAGGTCTCAGCAGCCCGAGATCCCGAGAGAGAGAAAGAGAGAGAGAAAGAGATAAGAGGAGAGAGAGTCGAGAGAGAGAGAGAGATGAGAGAGAGAGAGAGAGAGACAGGAGAGAGAGATGAGAGGGGACAGTGCAGAGAAGTCCAGTGACCCGTTTCATCTAGCCAGTCACTACAAGGACAGCTCCAGTATTGTCAGAGCCTGGGCTAACATACTGGAGTAAGGACACCACTGCCACAGCATGGAAGGATACTCACTGATGTCTGCACACAGACAGACACACACACACACACACACACACACAACACACACACCACACACAACCACACACACACACACAACACACACACACACACACACACACACAACACACACACACACACACACAACCACACACACACACACACACACACACAACACAGTGTATTGAATGAAATGTACAGTTTGTGTTGTGTAGCTCCTACATACTCAGAAAGTGAAAAGAGAATAAGAGATAATGTGTGTTGTGTGTGTGTGTGTGTGTGTGTGTGTGTGTGTGTGTGTGGTGTGTGTGTGTGTTGTGTGTGTGTGTGTGTGGTGTGTGTGGTTTGTGTGTGTGTGTGTTGTGTGTGTGTGTGTTGTGGGTGTGAGAGAGGGTGTGTGAGAGAGGGTGTGTGAGGTGTGTGTGTGAGTGAGTGATGGTGTGTGAGGGTGTGTGAGGGTGTGTGGGTGTGTGTGTAGGGTGTGTGAGGGTGTGTGTGTGGGTGTGTGTTTGGAGTCAGTGAGTGTGTGACAAAGATGAAAGAACATTTTCAATGAATATCTGTATAATGAATCTGGGCTGTTTAATAATGCAGTTAACATTACTCCCATTACCACAGCTACTGTAACACTAGAGCTGGGATGATGAAGTGAAAATGATCAACACCGACCATACCGATCACTTATCACAGGCATTTTGTTGATATCGTTCATTACAATAAGTAGCCTTTACTAGAGAAATGTGAAGCTTGAAACAAAATAAGTTTGCTAATATGGGTGATTGTTAATAGGACAATTGTTGGCTACAAAATTATAAAAGTGCACATGAATGTTTTAAACATATCGTTCTATTTACCATTACCGCATCAATTTAGGCAGTTTATCCAGATATGGATTTTGGTTCCAGCTCCAGCTAGCACTCCAGTTCAAAGGGTGTGTGTGTGTGTGCGTGCATGCGTGCGTGTGAGTGTGTGTGTGTCTGTATTATAATCCAGACAAAATGGAGTCCTCCTGCCCAATAGATCGTCTTTATTAGGGGAGAGGGGGAGGTTAAAGCTGTTCCTCGGTACGAACCYAAACAGCCTACAGTAATCCCTTTAATATTTATGCAGATGGAGATTCTCGTCCTTGATTCTCAGTACAATTAATGGCGTCTTCAAAATTAATGTTTGTACACATAATTGCATACACATACATACTAAGATTTTATGTTGGGACTTATTCTGAAAATACTCTTCCCAGACTCAGCTGCGCGTGAGTAGTAAGGGGAGAGATGTGTGTTAGAGAAGTGAAGAGATGGAGATGTAACCTAACGTGTTGTGCAACTGCTACTTGGAAGCATTAAATTACAGAAAATAACTTGATTGTAACCCSACTCTTTATTATCGAACCCACGGGCCCTTCGGAGAAGGAGATAGATAATTAAGTAAAATAATTAGGGTTACACAGGCACTATGAATTACCCCCTCCATTTAATTCAGCAGCAAACTGGGCCGACTAACCTTCTAGCGAGGAATTAAAACAATCCCTTTTATCTCTGTGTTTACTCAATTATTGATATCTCCTCCGATAAGCAGTAGCATTATGGGTGTATGTCTGTATGTCTGTCTGTCCACTAGAACACACCCGCCATTTTACACTACACACGTACACATTACAAAGTACAAACACCTACTCAATGACACAAACACAGTAAAACTAGAGGACACTGGAGAGGAAATCCAAAAATATAACAAACAAGAGGTCAGAGGTGGATCAGTGAACTAAGCTGATAATGAGTAGCATTGCATGAGACCCGAAGACTTTATCTCAGTAGGTTAAAAGTCAGGGTCTGAAGACTTTATCTCAGTGGGTTAACAGTCAGGGTCTGAAGACTTTATCTCAGTGGGTTAACAGTCAGGGTCTGAAGACTTTATTCTCTCAGCTTGGTCTTACTTGGTCCGTTAACAGTGGCAGGTTGCACAGATAGTGCAACACGCTCATTCTCTCTCTCTCTGCCTGGCTCATAGCGTGTCTCTACTCTTCATCCTCCTCTACCTCTCTCGGTCTTCTTCGCTCTGAGTGTAGAGAGAGGGAGGAGAGTTAAGAGCGAGGTGACGTAGATATACGCAAAAGAGAGAGAGAGAAGCAGAGAGAGAGAGAGAGGAAGAGAGAGAGAAGAGAGGGAAAGGGAGAGAAGAGAGAGAGAAAGAGAGAGAGAGAGAAGGGGAAGAGAGAGAGAAGAGAGAGAGAGAGCAGGGCTGCCTCTGCAGCGGCAAGTAGACAGCTTTTATATGAATTAGCAGACACACACACACAACAAACACACAAACATACACACACAATTGTGTGCACACACAGACTCATGCACACATGTGTGCATACACATTTATATGACCATACACATACCAACATGAAACATAAACACAACACCACACACTAAACGCTTCAGCTCAGCCAGCATGCTGGAGCAAGCTTCAATTTAAGTCCTTACTTGGTCATGTTACCACCAGACAGCCGTCACATATTCCACTGGACCTCAAAAACACAGTACAACCATATAAACCGAGCAGACTGAAACAGCTCCATTCTTTTTATGGTGTATCACTCAGTTAGGGGATAAATAACCTGCAAGACTGTAACAGCTACATTCTTTATGTGTATCACTCAGTTAGGGATATTAAAACCTGCAGACTGTAACAAGCTCAATTCTTTATGGTGTATCACTCAGTTAGGGATAAATAACTCCTCAGACTGTAAACAGCTACATTCTTTATTGGTGTATCACTAGGGATAAATAACCTGCAGACTGTAACAGCTTCATTATTGTGTATCCGGTCACTCAGGGATAAATAACTGCAGACTGTAACAGCTACATTCTTTATGGTGTATCACTCAGTTAGGGATAAATAACCAGCAGACTGTAACAGCTACATTCTTTATGGTGTATCACTCAGGGATAAATAACCTGCAGACTGTAACAGCTTCATTCTTTATGTGGTGTATCACTCAGTTAGGGATAAATAACCTGCAGACTGTACAGCTACATTCTTTATGGTGTATCACTCAGTTAGGGATAAATAACGTCAGACTGTAACACGCTACATTCTTTATGGTGTATCAATCAGGTTAGGATAAATAACCTGCAGACTGTAACAGCTACATTCTTTATGGTGTATCACTCAGTTAGGGATAAATAACCGTAGACTGTAACGCTACATTCTTTATGGTGTATCACTCAGTTAGGGATAAATAACCTGCAGACTGTAACAGCTACATTCTTTATGGTGTATCACTCAGTTAGGGATAAATAACCTGCAGACTGTAACAGCTACATTCTTTATGGTGTATCACTCAGTTAGGATAATAACCTGCAGCTGTAACAGTTCATTCTTTATGGTGTATACTCAGTTAGGGATAAATAACCTGCAGACTGTAACAGCTAATTCATTCTTATGGTGTATCACTCAGTTAGGGATAAATAACCTGCGACTGTAACAGCTACATTCTTTATGGTGTATCACTCAGTTAGGATAATAACCTGCAGACTGTAACAGCTATCTCTTTATGGTGTATCACTCAGGATAATAATAACTGCAGACTGTACAGCTACATTCTTTATGGTGTATCACTCAGTGGATAATAACCTGCAGACTGTAACAGCTACATTCTTTATGGTTATCACTCTTAGGGATAAATAACCTGCAGACTGTAACAGCTACATTCTTTTATGGTGTATCACTCAGTTAGGATATAATAACCTGCAGACTGTAACAGCTACATTCTTTATGGTGTATCACTCAGTTAGGGATAAAAACCTGCAGACTGTAACAGCTACATTCTTTATGGTGTATCACTCAGTAGGGATAAATAACCTGCAGACTGTAACAGCTACATTCTTTATGGTGTATCACTCAGTTAGGGATAAATAACCTGCAGACTGCTGATACATACTTCTTATTATGGTGTATCACTCGTTAGGGATAAATAACCTCTGTAGACTGTAAAGCTCTATGTCTCCTAGGGAATAAAATAACCTGCAGACTGTAACAGCTACATTCTTTATGGTGTATCCCTCAGTTAGGGATAAATAACCTGCAGACTGTAACAGCTAATTCTTTATGGTGTATCACTCAGTTAGGGTAAATAACCGATTACAACATAATTACAAAAACCTGCAGACTGTAACAGCTACATTTCTTTATGTGTATACACTCAGTTAGGGATAAATAACCTGCAGACTGTAACAGCTACATTCTTTATGGTGTATCACTCAGTAGGGATAAATAACCTGCAGACTGTAACAGCTACATTCTTTATGGTGTATCACTCAGTTAGGGATAAATAACCTGCAGACTGTAACAGACGTACATTCTTTATGGTGTATCACTCAGTTAGGGATAAATAACCTGCAGAACTGATAACAGCTACATTCTTTATGGTGTATCACTCAGTTAGGATATAAATAACCTGCAGACTGTAACAGCTACATTCTTTATTGTGTATCACTCAGTTAGGGATAAATAACCTGCAGACTGTAACAGTCTACGGATGTCTTTATTGATCATCTCTGGGTTCAAGGATAGAGAAGAACCTGCAGACTGTAACAGCTACATTCTTTATGGTGTATCACTCAGTTAGGGATAAATAACCTGCAGACTGTAACAGCTACATTGTGACCCGTTTCAGGAAACTAGGCGTATGTTGCGCATCACCATTTGAACATAAACTTTTTTTAAATCAAAAAAAAGTTTTTGGGCAGAAATGCCTTCTGGAAGATGTAAACTTTCATGTGCCTTAATAACAAACTTGTATGCCATCTGTAAATATGAATACAAGTGTTAAATTACGAGCCTAGTTGGTTTAGCAATGGAAAAAGACAAAAACCTTTCTGCTAGCCATGATTGGCTGAGATAATGGATGGGCAGGACATGATGAGAGATGAGTTCCGATTGGTCTGCCATGTAGCACGCTTCTGTCAATAACATGAGCTGCTCAGTATGTGTATCTAATCCCTTCTAACACGGCTTTTTGAAAAATATATCACGTAGCAGAACTGCAAAACTGTTGCTCTCCACTTTCTAGAGGACCAAGTTTTGAAATCAGTGGAATTAGAGTATGATAGCTAAGGAGATGGAGACATTTCTGGTGTTTGATTGCAATAATGCAGAGGGAGTCGAAATGAGAACACACTGAAGGCTATTGTTTAAAAAAATCCTGTCTCTGGATTACATCTTCAAACTAAGGGCAACCATCAGTGACAGAGGGAGAAGCGTCCATTCATGTATAATAGTATAATAGCTAGTCTAGCTAGCTACATTTTCAGATATTACACGTTTCTAATTTTGTCAGAACGTTGTTTTCATTTCAAGTTAAAGCGTACTGTTAGCTAGCTAGGTCACGTTAGCTGGCTTTCTCGCTAGCTAACGTTACGTGTATGATCTGTATAGTAATATTATTCGTAGCTCAGAGCCATTTGCATTGCGACTGTTAGTTATAGAGTAATGTTAGCTACTGTTAGCTAGCTAACATTGAACCTGGTTGGTTAGCTGCCAGCAGACTCATGCAGGGTAGTAACGTTATGAGTTGGGATTATGGTTCCTTTATTTGTATTGTATTGGTCACATACACATGTTTAGCAGATGTTATTACGAGTGTAGCGAAATGCTTGTAAGAATTGTTTAGCTAGCTACATGTCTAACTTCTCACGAGTCACCATCCCGGTTCCGGGAGCACCCCCCACAGTAAAAAAAGCTGACTAGCATAGCCTAGCATAGCGTCACAAGTAAATACTAGCATCTAAATATCATTAAATCACAAGTCCAAGACACCAGATGAAAGATACAGATCTTGTGAATCCAGCCATCATTTCTGATTTTTAAAATGTTTTACAGGGAAGACACAATATGTAAATCTATTAGCTAACCACGATAGCAAAAGACACAACTTTTTTTTTCCACCATTTTTTTCCTGCATGGGTAGCTATCATCTAATTCGACTAAATAAAGATATATATAGCCACTAAACAAGAAACAACTTCATAAGATGACAGTCTGATAACATATTTATGTATAGCATATGTTTTTTTAAATGTGCATTTTTCAGGTATAAATCACAGTTCTACATTGCAGCTGCAATCTGAAATAGTGCCGAAGCTGCCAGAATAATTACAGAGACCAACGTCAAATAACTAATTACTCATCTTAAAACATTTCTGAAAAATACACAGCGTACAGCAAATGAAGCCCAACATCTTGTGAATCCAGCCAATATGTCGAATTTTAAGTGTTTTACGGCGAAAACACATATAGCATTATATGAGCTTACCACAATAGCCAGAAACACAAGCAATTTACCAGCAGCACAGGTTAGCGATCGTAACAACCCAGCAAAAGATATATAATTTTACTAACCTTGATATACTCATCAGATGACAGTCCTGTAACATCAATTACACAATGCATATAGCTTTTGTTCGAAAATGTGCATATTTAGCAGCACAAATCGTGGTTATGCAATGTAATCAGTAAAACATGGCATGCATCCTGGCCGGCGCCATCTTGAAAGGCACCTAATCTAATCAATAAATAATCGAAAACTTGACAAAAAATACAGGTTGGACAGCAATTGAAAGATGCATTAGTTATTAATGCAACCGCTGTGTTAGATTTTTAAAATTAACGTTACTAGACATACAGTGTGCGTTACAGCCAGACCAGTGCCGCAATAATGGCCGAAAATACTTTTACATTTTTCCACAGAACAACGAATTAACATCATAAATAGTTCTTACTATTAGTTGAGCTTCCATCAGAATCTTGGGCAAGGTGTCCTTTTCCAAAAGAATCGTTGCTTTGTTGTTAAAACGTCCTTTCAACTTCGGATTTAGCAGCTTAACAATAGCTACGTGGCACACACATGTCCAAATCCTCCAAACGCAATACTACTAAAATTCCGAAAATAGCAATATACTCGCATAAACTGATATAAATGGTTTAAAATAACTTCGTTATGATGTTTCTACACCTATATCGAATTAATCACAGACGGATATATCTTAGGCCGATAACGAGAGCTTTTGAGCATGCCATTCTGATGTCCTCTCTTGCGTCTTGACGAGCGTCGAAAAGAACGGACATCCCACTCCATGGCCTTTATAAAGTCTGAGAATACGTAGAGACTCCATTCCACTTCTCATTGGTTACTGACATCCAGGGAAGGGCGGGTGCAGTTCATTTCGACCCATAGGACACATACAGAGCTTTAAACTGATCCGAGATCAGAGCCTAGTTTTCAGACCTTCGCAGTTCCTTCATGATTTTCGCTGCAGAAAGACTTCTGTTCACCCACAGACATATTCAAACGGTTTAGAAACTAGAGATTGTTTTCTATCCAATAGTAATAATAATATGCATATTGTACGAGCAGGAATTGAGTACGAGGCAGTTTAATTTGGGAACGCAAAATGTCGAAGTTGAAACAGCACCCCCTGTATTCTCAAGAGGCTAAACAAAAGACTCCAATATGCAAGAAACCATTTCAATAGAATGTTCATGATTTCATTGCGACAACTGTGATAGACGTAGCTGGTAAATTCGCTCTGGCTATCTACTCCGATTTCAGAGCACTCTCATCTGAGGTGTTGCCAGACGTGACGTCATTGAGAATTTAATCATGAATGAGAATTTAACAACTCTGATTACGAACCTCTGAATTTATGAATGGAAGAATTTGACAATGCTCCTGAGTTTATGATATGAGAACTGAATTTGACAATTTGCTCTGAGTTTATGAATGGAGAATTTGACAACGCTCTGAGGTTTATGAATGGAGAATTTGACAATGCCTCTGAGTTTATGAATGGAGAATTTGACAATGCTCTGATTTATGAATGGAGAATTTTGACAATGCTCTTGAGTTTACGAACGCCCAGAGCACAGTCTGAGCGCACTCTGACACCCAGATTGAATTTACGACACACCCCGTAGTATAAACCAGCCTTTAGTCTTGAAATCTTTGTTGTTTAGTACATGGCTCACATGTGAATCCTTAAAGAGATGGTGGGGGCTAAAGCTTAAGGGTGTGAATGATGCTGAATGGGTGTAGAAAAGAAGAGCTCTCCAGTAGATTTACCAAAACCAAAACTCAAGGGCCATTTTCTAAAAGTGTATCAACTTTCAAAGCAGAATTATTTCCCATTGTTCCTCATCTGTAGTGTATGATATACCAATTGTCTAGCTCTAAGTCTCTATTTTTATCCAATGTAAAAAACACAATTTCACATTTTGCTACATAAGACCGAATCGAGCCGGGCGGTCACAATTCTTTATGGTGTATCACTCAGTTAGGCTAAAGAACCAATTGAGCTTTTTAGGGCCGTAAGATTATCCCAATGCCGTAAAATGGTTTATGAATCAGATGTTTTAAGATGAAATAAATGATAGTATACTGTTCTTTAACACCTAGCCCATATTCCTAAAGAGTCTGAGAGTAGCAGTGCTGATCTAGGATCAGGTCTATTATTCAATCTGTCTATTCATTCTAATCTAATTAGGTAAGACAGACCCTACATCAGCACTCCACAGATTCAGCCAATTAGTTACAGTGGAGCAAACAGACAATAAAACCAGAAGAGAATCATTAATCCAAACGGCTTGGTTCAGACCAGACCCGGCCTGACGTAACCCCCTAAACACCCGTTGGTTCAGCGACCCGGCCTGACGTAACCCCCTAAACACCCGTTGGTTCAGACCAGACCCGGCCTGACGTAACCCCAAAACACCCGTTGGTTTCAACCCGGCCTGACGTAACCCCCTAAACACCCGTTGGTTCCAGACCCGGCCTGACGTAACCCCTAAACACCGTTGGTTCAGACCAGACCCGGCCTGACGTAAGGCCCCTAAACACCCGTTGTGTTCGAGCCCGGCCTGACGTAACCCACTAAACACCGTTTGGTTCACAGACCCGGCCTGACGTAACCCCTAAACACCCGTTGGTTCAGACCCGGCCTGACGTAACCCCCAACCCCGTTGGTTCAGACCCGGCCTGACGTAACCCCCTAAACACCGTTGGTTCAGAGACCCGGCCTGACGTAACCCCTAAACACCCGTTGGTTCAGACCAGAGCCCCTGACGTAACCCCCTAACACCGTGTTCAGACCCGCCTGACGTAACCCCCTAGAACACCCGTTGTTCAGACCCGCCTGTAACCCCCTAAACACCCGTTGGTTTGACCGGCTGACGTAACCCACTAAACACCCGTTGGTTCAGACCAGACCCGGCCTGACGTAACCCCCTAACACCCGTTGGGTTCAGACCAGAACCGGCCTGACGTAACCCCTAAAAACCCGTTGGTTCAGACCGCCTACGAGCCCCCTAAACACCCTGGTTCAGACCCGCCTGTACGTAACCCCCTAAGCACCCGTTGTTCAGACCGCGGTCTGACGTAACCCCTAAGAAACCGTTGGTTCAGACCAGACCCGCCTGACGTAACCCCCTAAACACCCGGTGGTTCAGAACCCGGCTGACGTAACCCCCTAAACACCCGTGTTGACCAGACCCGCCTGACGTAACCCCCTAAACACCGTTGGTTCAGACCCGGCCTGACGTAACCCCCTAAGAACCCGTTGGTTCAGACCAGACCCGGCCTGACGTAACCCCCTAAGAACCCGTTGGTTCAGACCAGACCCGGCCGACGTAACCCCCTAAACACCCGTTGTTCAGACCCGGCCTGACGTAACCCCCTAACCACCCGTTGGTTCAGACCAGACCCGGCCTGACGTAACCCCCTAAACACCCGTTGTTCAGACCCGGCCTGACGTAACCCCCTAAGCACCCGTTGGTTCAGACCCGGCCTGACGTAACCCCCTAAGAACCCGTTGGTTCAGACAGACCAGACCCGGCCTGACGTAACCCCCAAACACCCCGTGGTTCAGACCCGACCCGGCCTGACGTAACCCACTAAACACCCGTTGGTTCAGAAACCCGACCCGGCTGGACCGTAACCCCCTAAGAACCCGTTGGTTCAGACCAGACCCGGCCTGACGTAACCCCCGTTTGTAGTGGGACGTGTCAAACACCTTTCCAATCAAACACACATCTATCTACACTTTGCCACATTCATATTCTCTAATACTGAAGAGATGCAGCTGGAGATGCACACACACACACCCACACCCACACCCACACCCACACACACACACACCACACACACACACACGCCACACACCAACCCACGCACGTACACACTCACACACTGACATAGACACTGACAGACAGAAAGACAGACAGACAAACACACACCCAGACATAGATTGGCTCGGTGAGCTCACACAGATAAATTCTAGATCCCCAGCTTTGTTAAGTATTTACTTTGTATACTATTTTCATTTGGAAGCGCATGGTGAATAGTCTTTCTTCTCTTGAGCACAGGAGATGCAGCTGAGAAAATAAATATTTGATAGCGGAGTCTAATTGCATTGTGGCGCCCCGAGCTCCCCACTAGACATATGGCAATACCAGTCTAATGGCTGGACACTTCACTTGCTCTGTAGCACATAGCGTACACAGGAAGCATCTGGCATCGAACACATTCACACACACACACGTAAGTGTATACACACATGCACAGGCAAACACACACGCAAACACATAGACACAAACACACGTGGGCACACACTTTACTTTCTACAATATGGCATATGCCCTCAACGTCTGTGAGGATGAAGCACAGCTGTGCACCAGCTCACCAGCAATGCACCCTGGGTCAATGTGTGTGTGTGTGTGTTCAGAGTATGTCAATACAAATATCTCAGGGAGTCTGTAGTAGTAGTATACAATAGTAGCACCATCTAGCCTCTGCTTATCGACTGAACCCAGCATGGGCTTGGACYACTAGTCCACATGTGACCCGAGTTAGGGGACTAAGGGGTTAATTGAACACAAACCCCCCGACACCACCCCCACCCAGAAACCTACTGCAACACAGGCAGACACAAACACCAGTTCCAGCCTGTTATCATGTGTTAGCAGTTGATGTTATTCTTCAATAACACCGACCCCAAAGCAAATCAGGGAGAGAAAAATATATTTATTAAAAGAGAACAAATCATAGTTATTATACTGGAAAGTGGATGGTAGATGTTAATTCTCCCCTGTTCTCGTTGTTTTTCTCCACTGAACAAAGATACAGGATATAGTTTATACCAAAACCTAGCTTGTGGTTAACCAATTAGAATTCTTTGCAGTAAAATTGGGCSAATGGCCAAATACCAAGTAGCACGTTTTAGGCTCAATGTATAGTCAATTTGGACAAATGAGAACTTGCCACATGTAGCTACGAGTCCCAGACTGGAACCCCTACACAGATTCTAAACAGATGTTGAACTGAAAAACCACCCATGTCCCTGACCTATTCATCTTCATTTCCCCAGTACAGAGAAACTACTAGTTCCATTGATCTCTAGTTCTCTGCGTTGTGTACTTATCTTGAAATATTCTTACACATGTGAGATTGCACTACAGCCAATCAATATGTACTACCAGAGAACCCTGAGTACGTCTGTGCAATGTATGTTGTCTGTCTGTTACAGTATAGACCTGCTGCTCCACAAGCCTTGGGCTTGTCCCTCAGCCCTCAGTCCCCAGCCCTCAGTCACAGCCCCCTGCCTTCATCCCCCAGCCTTCAGCCCCCAGCCTTTAGCCTTCAGCCCTCAGCCTTCGACCTTCAGCCCTCAGTCCCCAGCCTTCAGCTCCTAGCCTTCTGCCCCCAGCTTTCAGCCATCAGTCCCCAGTCTTCAACCCCTAGCCTTCGGCCTACAGCCTTTGGCGCCCAGCCTCCAGCCCGTCAGCCCTCAGTCCTCTCACAGTGGCCATGAGGCTGGAATCAATCACAGGTTGAATCATCGGAGAGTCCTAACTCTGATCTATACCAGTGAAATCAGAATACCCAGAGAAACACAGAGTTGTATAGCCACCACACATCTGACTATCTACCCAAGAGAGCCATGTTTCCATGAAAAAGAGTATGTTACAATCCCTGAAGTCTCTCTGGAAAGCAACCTTGCTCTAATTTAATTTCTACCTTGTTATCTAGAGACTGGGCATTGGCGAGTAATATACTCGGAAGCGGTGGGTGGTGTGCACGCCTCCAAAATCTGACCGGGAGGCCACTCCACACAGCTGTCTACCCAGAGAAACACAGAGTAGTATAGCCCACACACAGCTATCAACCCAGAGAAACACAGAGTAGTATAGCCCACACACAGCTATCTACCCAGAGAAACACAGAGTAGTATAGCCCCCACAACARCTATCAACCCAGAGAAACACAGAGTAGTATAGCCACCAAATCCAAATCAAATCAAATTGTATTGGTCACATACACGTGGTTAGCAGATGTTATTGCGAGTGTAGCGAATTGCTTGTGATTCTAGTTCCGATAGTGCAGTAATATCTAACAAGTAATCTAACAATTCCACAACAACTACCTAATACACACAAATCTAAGTAAAGGGATGGAATAAGAATATACTATATATATAAATATAAATATAAATATATGGATGAGTGATGACCGAGCGGCATAGGCAAGATGCAATAGATAAGAGATGAGTAATGCATGATATGTAAATATTAATAAAGTGGCATTATTAAGTGACGAGTGAACCATTTATTAAAGTGGCCAATGATTTCAAGTCTGTATGTAGGCAGCAGCCTGTATTAGTGATGGCTGTTTAACAGTCTGATGGCATTGAAATAGAAGCTGTTTTTCAATCACTCGGTCCTAGCTTTGATGCACCTGTACTGACCTCGCCTTGTGGATGGTAGCTGGGTGAACAGGCAGTGGCTCGGGTGGTTATTGTCCTTGAGTATCTTTTTGGCCATCCTGTGACATCGGGTATAGGTGTCCTGGACRGCAGGTAATTTGCCGCCGGTGATGTGTTGTGCAGACCGCCCCACCCCCTGGAGAGCCCTGCGGTTGTGGGCGGTGCAGATGCCGTACCAGGTGATGATACAACCCGACAGGATGCTCTCAATTGTGCATTTCTGCAAAGGTTTGTGAGGGTTTTAGGTGACGAGCCAAATTTCTTCAGCCTCCTGAGGTTGAAGAGGCGCTGTTGCGCCGACTTCACCACACTGTCTGTGTGAGTGGACCATTTCAGTTTGTCCGTGATGTGCGCACCGAGGAACTTAAAACTTTCCACCTTCTCCACAGCTGTCCCATCAATGTGGATAGGGGGGTGCTCTCTCTGCTGTTTCCTGAAGTCCATGATTATCACCTTTGTTTTGTTGACGTTGAGTGAGAGGTTGCTTTCCTGACACCACATTCCGAGTGCCCTCATCTCCTCMCTGTAGRCTGTCTCGCCGTTGTTGGTAATCAAGCCCACTAATGTTGTGTCGTCTGCAAACTTGATGATTGAGTTGGAGGCGTGCTTGGCCACGCAGTCATGGGTGAACAGGGATTACAGGAGGGGGCTGAGCACGCACCCATGTGGGGCCCCAGTGTTGAGGATCAGCGAAGTGGAGATTTTGTATCCTAACTTCACCACCAGGGGGCTGCCCGTCAGGAAGTCCAGGACCCAATTACACAGGGCGGGGTTGAGACCCAGGACCTCAAGCTTAATGATGAGCTTGGAGGGTACTATGGTGTTGAATGCTGAGCTGTAGTCAATGAGCAGCATTCTTACATAGGTATTTCTCTTGTCCAGATGGGATAGGGCAGTGTTCAGTGTGATGGGGATTGCATCGTCTGTGAACCTATTTGGGCGGTATGAAAATTTAACCTTTTGTCAATAGGGAGCTGTTAGCATTATTTTTTTTTTTACATTTCCAAATTAAACTGCCTC
>NW_019943745.1:62305-77932 GCF_002910315.2 Salvelinus sp. IW2-2015 | reverse complement strand
GTTGTTTCTTTGCCCTTCTTGGGTACAGGAACAATGGTGGCCATCTTGAAGCATGTGGGGACAGCAGACTGGGATAGGGAGAGATTGAATATGTCCGTAAACACACGAGCCAGCTGGTCTGCGCATGCTCTGAGGACGCAGTTAGGGATGCCGTCTGAGTCTGAGTTGGCAGCCTTGCGAGGGTTAACACGTTTAAATGTCTTACTCACTTACTCAATATGCTGATAGAATTTAGGAAGCCTTGTTCTCAAATGTGCTTTGTTAAGATCCCCAGCTACAATAAATGCAGCCTTAGGATATATGGTTTCCAGTTTGCATAGAGTCCAGTGAAGTTCCTTGAGGGCCGTCGTGGTTTGAGGGGGGTTATACACGGTTATGACAATAACTGACGAGAATTCTCTTGGGAGATAATATGGTCGGTATTTAATTGTAAGGAATTCTAGGTCAGATGAACAAAATGACTTAAGTTCCTGTATGTTGTTATTGTTACACCATGAGCCGTTAATCATGAGGCATACACCYYCGCCCTTCTTCTCCCCAGAGARATGTTTATTTCTGYCGGCGCGACGCATGAAGAATCCCGGTGGCTGTACCGACTCCGACAACGTACGCCAAGAGATCCGTGAAACAGAGTACGTTACAATCCCTGATGTCTCTCTGGAAAACAACCTTGCCCTAATTACGTCTACCTTGTTACCTAGAGACTGGGCGTTGGCGAGTAATATACTCAGAAGCGGTGGGTGGTGTGCACGCCTCCGAAATCTGACCAGGAGGCCACTCCTGACAGCTATCTACCCAGAGAAACACAGAGTAGTATAGCCAACACACAGCTGTCTCTAAGGCTCCCAACGAGGGGTTTGTTTTTCTAGGGGCGGCAGGTAGCCTAGTGGTTAGAGAGTTGGGACAATAACCTAAAGGTAAAAATATGTCSATCTGCCCCTGAACAAGGCAGTTAACCCACTATTCCTAGGCTAACATTGTAAATAAGAATTTGTTCTTAACTGACTTAACTGAGTTAAATAAAAAATATCATACACTCCACAGAGTTCAGGAATGCACACAGCCTTCACATATTGACCAGGATTTGGCAGGGATTATTTGTGATATTTCTGGGAAAAAAATATTGATTTTGCACGGCAATATGGGATGATTTTGTTCAAGTTGTTGCAAAAAAGCGATGACGGGAGAAAAGTTTGTTTACGTGTGGCTTGTTTGTACCATATTATGCRGTAAATGTGCGGTGATTGGTTGAAATTACGAGCCCTCTTTTTGTACTCCGGTGATGGGTCAGTTTTATGCAATAAAATTGCGATGATTTTACTGTTATATGCGAAAATAGCGCGTTGGTTGGACAATATGTGGGGAATTGTTGATTTTGCTAATAAAATTGCGATCGCAGCATCGCGGAATCCTGGAGGGACTGACTGACAATAAACATTGTTACAGTCCTACAAGGTGGTCTGCATTGGGTTTACACTGGCACACACTGTATATAGGCACATAGGCGCGCACACACACACACACACACACACACACACACACACACACAACCCCCACACAACACACACACACACACACACACACACACACACACACACACACACACACACACACACCACACACACACACACACACACACACACACACACACACTACATATGAATAAATATAATTCAAATAAATAAAAGGACAGAAAAAAAAATAATTCCTGTAAAAATAAACAGCACGGTTCCTTTTCTCTCTCTCTCCTCTCTCTCTCTCTCTCTCTCTCTCTCTCTTCTCTCTCTCTCTCTCTCTCTCTCTCTCTCTCTCTCTCTCTCTCTCTCTTCTCCTCTTCTCTCTCTCTTGGTCTCTCCTCTTTTCTCCCCTCTCTCCCTGTCTTCCTCTCTCTCTCCATCTTCCCCTTTCCATGTCGTTCTGTTTCTGTGTTATCCATTCTCTCTCTCTTTCCCCTTCTCCATTTCAAACCCAACCATATGTTCAATCTCCCTCCCTTCTCTCCTTCTTCCATCCTCCCTTCATTTACTCACTACCTCATCCTATCCTATCTCCCCTCTTCATGTCATAGCAGCCATATTTTCCATCTCCTTTTCTCTTGAACCGTTTCCTCTGTCCTCTCCAGTGCAGAACTAAACGCAGATTCATGAGGGGAGGGTGAACAGTCAGTCAAGCAGAGAGATAGACAGATGCGAGCAGAGCCGCACACACCGAGTGGATTGGTTACAGAGAGAGTTTGGGAGCTGGCGGTTATCATAGAGTAGAAGTCTACATTATAGCTATCTGGACGTACCCCCCCCCCCCCCCCTTCTCATCCCCCCTCCCCGTCCACACACATGTGGATGTGTCAATCAACAGCAGTAAGCCAGGCAGGAAATTGACTCATCTTTACATTTAACTCTGTCTGTCTAAGCCATAACGTCTTCTCACTGAGGTCAAGCTGCTTTCACTAATCTCAATATGGAAATGTCTGCCTCTCTCTCTCCCTCCCCACCAACTACAAACCAGCCAACTACAAACCTAACTGACATAAAACTCAGGGTAGAGTTTCGGCCATCTAGAGTTGCGGCCAGATATATTGGCACCCTTGCACTTTTCTTAAGAATTTCTTATTTCTTGAAAATACGTTCGCGAGTTTGCGCGTCCGGGTGTTTATATGCTGACCTCACGCCTCAACAAGCTTCTGATTGGTCAGTGTCAGTACTCCTGGCCACCATTGATTATCAGATCTGTGAAGAAAACATCGGCACGAGCTCAGCCATCCACATAAAGAGATACACGTGCAATTATTGACCTGGGAACATTTTCACACTCTGAGAAATTGTACAGCATGATGTCACAATCAGAACGATTGGGAACTATTTCACACTGGGAAGATTTTTACATGACGCCCTCCACCAACTGCTGTTTTCAGCTCTCACCATAGGTTATTGATGTGGTTCAGATCTGGACCCTTCGCTGGCCACTAGAGAACAGTCCAGCGCTTCTTCTTGAACCATTCCACAGTGCTTTTACATGAGTGTTTGTGGTTGTTGTCCTGCTGGAAGACCACAACCTCAACAGAGACCAAGTTCTTGGACACCGGGTTGAACGCTAAGGAAGACATTTGTGATGTAGCTTCCTGGTTCATGCTAACCACTGCCCTCTTCCTCTACCCTCTTTTTACTCTCTCTCCCTCTCTCATCACCCCCCCTATCCACAAACGTGGATCTAACCACTGTCCCTCTTTCTCTACCCTCCTTTTACTCTCTCTCCCCTCTCATCCCCCCTCCCTGTCCACAAACGTGGATCTAACCACTGTCCCTCTTTCTCTACCCTCCTTTTACTCTCTCTCCCTCTCTCATCACCCCCCCCCTGTCCACAAATGTGGATCTAACCACTGTCCCTCTTTCTCTACCCTCCTTTTACTCTCTCTCCCCTCTCTCATCACCCCCCCCCCCCTGTCCACAAACGTGGATCTAACCACTGTCCCTCTTCCTCTACCCTCCTTTTACTCTCTCTCATCACCCCCCCCCCCCGTCCACAAACGTGGATGTGTCAATCAAACAGCAGTAAGCCAGGCAGGAATTGACTCATCTTTTACATCAACTCTGTCTGTCTAAGCCAATCGCTGAGGTCAAGCTGCTTTCACTAATCTCAATATGGAAATGTCTGCGTCTCTCTCCCTTCCCACCAACTGCAAACCAGCCACCTACAAACCAAACTGATGATAAAACTCAGGAAATGGTAAAGGTTAACAGAGTGTGTGTGTTTATCAGTAGTGCTGATATTGGGAGTCTCGGCCACGTACATCAGCTGAAAGTACCTGGCCTTCAGAATGCAGGCCTGCATAGGACAAAGGCAAAGCAGCTAGTGAGGTACGGCTCTGTGTCAGCTGTCATGGGTAGCCATGCTGGGTAGTGAGGTACTGCTCTGTGTCAGCTGTCAGGGCAGCCATGCTGGGTAGTGAGGTACTGCTCTGTGTCAGCTGTCATGGTAGCCATGCTGGGTAGTGAGGTACTGCTCTGTGTCAGCTGTCATGGGCAGCCATGCTGTAGTGAGGTACTGCTCTGTGTCAGCTGTCATGGTAGCCTTGCTGGGTAGTGAGGTACTGCTCTGTGTCAGCTGTCATGGGCAACCATGCTGGGTAGTGAGGTACTGCTCTGTGTCAGCTGTCATGGGCAGCCATGCTGGGTAGTGAGGTACTGCTCGTTGTAGCCTGTAATGGGCAGCCATGCTGGGTAGTGAGGTACTGCTCTGTGTCAGCTGTCATGGGTAGCCATGCTGGGTAGTGAGGTACTGCTCTGTGTCAGCTGTCATGGGCAGCCATGCTGGGTAGTGAGGTACTGCTCTGTGTCAGCTGTCATGGGCAGCCATGCGGGTAGTGAGGTACTGCTCTGTGTCAGCTGTCATGGGTAGCCATGCTGGGTAGTGAGGTACTGCTCTGTGTCAGCTGTCATGGGCAGCCATGCTGGGTAGAGAAGAAGGTGCTTTCTGTCCGTATATCCTTCTCGACTGTAATGTGATTTGTGAATTAAAATAATGTATTTAAAACGTGTGTGTTTACTGCAATCAAACGCTCTGGCCTTGTGCATGCTACCATGCTAAGGAAGAGAGTTTCCTGGGTCATGCTTACCACTTCTCTTTCTCTACCCCTCTGTTTACTCTCCTCCTATCAATTCAATTCAATTCAAAGGACTCTATTGGCATGGGAATCATATGTTTACATTACCAAAGCAAGTGAAATAGATAATAAACAAATGTGAAATAAACCATAAAAAGTGAACAGTAATTATTACAGTAAATATTACACAAGTTCCAAAAGAATAAAGACATTTATAATGTCATATTATGTCCATATACAGTGTTGTAAAGATGTGCAGATAGTTAAAGTGCAAAAGGTAAAATAAATAAATATAAATATGAGATGTTTTTACAATGGTGTTTGTTCTTCACTGGTTGCCCTTTTCTTGTTGGAACAGGTCACAAATCTTGCTGCTGTGATGGCACATTGTGGTATTTCACCCAATAGATATGAAAGATAATTGAATTTGGATTTGTTTTAGAATTCTTTGTGGGTCTGTGTAATCTGAGGGAAATATGTGTCTCTAATATGGTCATACATTGGGCAGGAGGTTAGGAAGTGCAGCTCAGTTTCCACCTGATTTTGTTGGCAGTGTGCACATAGCCTGTCTTCTTTTGAGAGCCATGTCTGCCTACGGCGGCCTTTCTCAATAGCAAGGCTATGCTCACTGAGTCTGTACATAGTCAAAGCTTTCCTTAAGTTTGGGTCAGTCACAGTGGTCAGGTATTCTGCCACTGTGTACTCTCTGTTTAGGGCCAAATAGCATTCTATTGTTATCCAGACAAAGTTAGGATATACAATTTGTTTTACTTTTATTAATCACCCATAACCTGCATTTAAAATGACTGCCAATTATATTTTCTTTGTTGTTGTTGTTCTAAACTGGAACAACTATCTCAGTAACGGGTGCATTAAGTCCACTAAGAGATTGGATTCGTTTAGAATAATGTTATTTAAAGAGCTTTCTGAAAGTATTCACAGTATTGACTTTGTCCACATTCAGTTGTGTTACAGCCTGTATTTCACATTTATTAAATGCCGATTTTTCTTTTGTCAGCGGCCTACACACAATACCCTATAATGTCAAAGTGGAATCATGTTTTTGACATTTTTACAAATGAATTACAATTAAAATCTGAAATGTCTTCAGTCAATAAGTATTCAACACCTATGTTATGGCAAGACTATATAAGTTCAGGAGTAAAAATGTGCTTAACAAGTCACATACTAGGTTGCATGGACTCACTCTGTGTGAAATAATAGTGTTAACATTGAACCTGATTGGTTAGCTACCTGCAGATTAATGCAGGGTAGTAACGTCATGAGTTGGGATTATTGTTTACCTAGCTAGCTACATGTTTTAACAAATGACTCCACTATGCAAGTAACCATTTCAATAGAATGTCACTGCAACAACTGTTGATAGATGTAGCTAGTAAATTCGCTATGGCTATCTACTCCAATTTCAGAGCACTCTTGTCTGAGTGTGCGAGAGTGCAGGATAAATTAYGAATTTACAAACGCTCAACACCCGTTGAATATGGCCAGTTTCAGTAAACGTTGCAGTCACCAACGCTCTAGATAGCTCTAGATAGCTCGCTCTAGATAGCTCTCACCAACGCTCTAGATAGCTCTAGATAGCTCTCACCAACGCTCTAGATAGCTCGCTCTAGATAGCTCTCACCAACGCTCTAGATAGCTCTAGATAGCTCTCACCAACGCTCTAGATAGCTCTAGATAGCTCGCTCTAGATAGCTCTCACCAACGCTCTAGATAGCTCTAGATAGCTCACTCTAGATAGCTCTCACCAATGCTCTAGATAGCTCTAGATAGCTCGCTCTAGATAGCTCTAGATAGCTCGCTCTAGATAGCTCTCACCAACGCTCTAGATAGCTCTTATCTAGAGTGTTGGTGACTGCAACTGCAGCACAGTTGCAGTTACCAACGCTCTAGATAACCTTAAAACAGCCTAACCATCTCTGCTAGGGCGAGTAAAATGGTCAGTGAGCTGTTCTCTCATTTCTGTATGGAAGTAGCTAGCAAGCTAGCCAATGTTAGCCAGTTAGATTGGGTGTTGACTGCTGTTATTAGGACAGAATGCTATGATCAACCCTTAAAGAGATGGGTGGGGCAAAAGTTTAAGAGTGTGTGAACGATGTTGAATGGGTGTAGACAATGAAGGGTTCTCCAGTAGGTACCAAAACATTCAAAGGCCATTTTCTCAAGTGAGGATACAACTTTATCAACTTTCAAAGCAGAATTACTTTCCCGCTGTTCATCAACTGTAGTGTACGATATACAATTTTCCAAGTGCTGAATCTGTATTTTTATCCAACGTAGAAAACACCATTTCAAATGTTGCTACTCAAGACCGAATTGAGCAGGTCGGTCACATATGATAACGATGGGGGMGGTTTTTAAGAGTGTGATGAGTGTACCTTTATATTCAAAATATTAGGTATAACATTTTCCATAATTCTAGATTATCTGCACGTGTATCCTACAGTGCCTTGCAAAAGTATTCATCCCCCTTGGCGTTTTTCCTATTTTGTTGCAATGCAACCTGTAATTTAAATAGATTTTTATTTGGATTTCATGTAACTGACATACACAAAATAGTCCAACTTGATGAATTGAAATGGAAAAATTACTTGTTTAAAAAAAWTCTCAAAAATAAGAAATGGAAAAGTGGTGCGTGCATATGTATTCACCCCCTTTGCTATGAAGCTCCTAAACAAGATCTGGTGCCACCAATTACCTTCAGAAGTCACATAATTAGTTAAATAAAGTCCATCTGTGTGCAATCTAAGTGTCACATGATCTGTCACATGATCTCAGTATATATACACCTGTTCTGAAAGGCCCCAGAGTCTGTAACACCACTAAGCAAGCAGCACCATGAAGACCAAGGGGCTCTCCAAACAGGTCTGGGGCAAAGTTGTGGAGAAGTACAGATCAGGGTTGGGTTATAAAAAAAATCTGAAACTTTGAACATCCCACGGAGCACCATTAAATCCATTATTAAGAAATGGAAAGAAAACAAACCTGCCAAGAGAGGGCCGCCCACCAAAACTCACGGACCAGGCAAGGAGGGCATTAATCAGAGAAGCTCCACAGTGGAGATTGGGGTATCTGTCCATAGGACCACTTTAAACCGTACACTACACAGAGCTGGGCTTTACGGAAGAGTGGCCAGTAAAAAGCCATTGCTTAAAGAAAACAATAAGCAAACACATTTGGTGTTCGCCAAAAGGCATGTGGGAGACTCCCCAAACTTATGGAAGATGGTACTCTGGTCAGATGAGACTAAAATTGAGCTTTTTCGCCACTATGTCTGGCGCAAACCCAACACCTCCCATCACCCCGAGARCACCATCCCCACAGTGAAGCATGGTGGTGGCAGCATCATGCTGTGAGGATGKTTTTCATCGGCATAGACCGGGAAACTGGTCAGAATTGAAGGAATGATGGATGGCGCTAAATACAGGGAAATTCTTGAGGGAAACCTGTTTCAGTCTCCCAGAGATTTGAAACTGGGACGGAGGTTCAGCTTCCAGCAGGACAATGACCCTAAGCATACTGCTAAAGCAACACTCGAGTGGTTTAAGGGGAAACGTTTAAATGTCTTGGAATGGCCGAGTCAAAGCCCAGACCTCAATCCAATTGAGAATCTGTGGTATGACTTAAAGATCAATGTACACCAGCAGAACCCATCCAACTTGAAGGAGCTGCAGCAGTTTTGCCTTGAATATTGGGAAAAAAATCCCTGTAGCTAGATGTGCCAAGCTTATAGAGACATACCCCAAGAGACTTGCAGCTGTAATTGCTGCAAAAGGTGGCTCTACAAAGTATTGACTTTGCGGGGGTGAATAGTAATGCACGCTCAATTTTTCTTTTTTTTGGTCTTATTTCTTGTTTATTTCACAATAAAAAATATTTTGCATCTTCAAAGTGGTAGGCATGTTGTGTAAATGAAATGATACAAACCCTTTAAAAAAATCTATTTTAATTCCAGGTTGTAAGGCAACAAAATAGGAAAAATGCCAAGGGGGTGAATACTTTCGCAAGCCACTGTAAATTGTACCGAACAGTACCATGTGAGATTATATGTACCTCTGAAGGTATATTATATGTATTTTGATATTTGTGTACCCCAGAGAACAATACTGTACCCTAAGCGTACAGTGGTGGATATGGAATGATGCTAATTTTATTATCTCTCCTTTGTGTCCTGTCTCTCTCTGAGCTGTGGCTCCCGTCCTCCCTCCTAGGGTGGTGTCTCTGGGAGAGCAAGGAGCAGAGGAAGAGTGCGGCGAAGGGGGTGGTCTTATCTGACACTACCCCGGGGAAGACTAGGAGAGCTGGCAGCAGGGCGGAGGGCTGGGATGGAAGAAAGGAAAACTAAGATGTGAGTCAACGCCACAGTAACACTGAGCTAACACGGCTGTGCTAGACACACTTTCAGTAACACTCAGCTACACGGCTGTGCTAGACACACTTTCAGTAACAGCCAGCTAACACGGCTGTGCTAGACACACTTTCAGTAACACGCGCTAACACGGCTGTGCTAGACACACTTTCAGTAACACGCAGCTAACACGGCTGTGCTAGACACACTTTCAGTAACACGCAGCTAACACGGCTGTGCTAGACACACTTTCAGTAACACCAGCTAACACGGCTTGTAGACACACTTTCAGTAACACGCAGCTAACACGGCTGTGCTGACACACTTTCAGTACACGCAGTAACGGCTGTGCTAGACACACTTTCAGTAACACTCAGCTAACACGGCTGTGCTAGACACACTTTCAGTAACATTCAGCTAACACGGCTGTGCTAGACACACTTTCAGTAACACTCAGCTAACACGGCTGTGCTAGACACACTTTCAGTAACACTCAGCTAACACGGCTGTGCTAGACACCCTTTCAGTACACTCAGCTAACACGGCTGTGCTAGACACACTTTCAGTAACATTCAACTAACACGGCTGTGCTAGACACACTTTCAGTAACACGCTGTGCTAGACACACTTTCAGTAACACTCAGCTAACACGGCTGTGCTAGACACACTTTCAGTACACGCAGCTAACACGGCGTGCTAGACACACTTTCAGTAACACTCAGCTAACACGGCTGTGCTAGAACAACTTTCAGTAACACGCAGCTAACACGGCTGTGCTAGACACACTTTCAGTAACACTCAGCTAACACGGCTGTGCTAGACACACTTTCAGTAACCCGCAGCTAACACGGCTGTGCTAGACACACTTTCAGTAACACGCAGCTAACACGGCTGTGCTAGACACAACTTTCCTACAACTGATGTTGGCTGGTGTAGCAGACATTAGTTGGACTCTGTGTTCAGATCCCCAGTGACACTAGGATAGAGCAGACATGAGTTGGACTCTGTGTTCAGATCCCCACTGTGACACTAGGATAGAGCAGACATGAGTTGACTCTGTGTTCAGATCCCCACTGTGACACTGGGATAGAGCAGACATGAGTTGGACTCTGTGTTCAGATCCCCACTGTGACACTAGGATAGAGCAGACATGAGTTGGACTCTGTGTTCAGATCCCCACTGTGACACTAGGGATAGAGCAGACATGAGTTGGACTCTGTGTTCAGATCCCCACTGTGACACTAGGATAGAGCAGACATGAGTTGGACTCTGTGTTCAGATCCCCACTGTGACACTAGGATAGAGCAGACATGAGTTGGACTCTGTGTTCAGATCCCCACTGTGAACCTGGATAGAGCAGACATGAGTTGTGACTCTGTGTTCAGATCCCCACTGTGACACTAGGATAGAGCAGACATGAGTTGGACTCTGTGTTCAGATCCCCACTGTGACACTGGGATAGAGCAGACATGTTCAGTGAGTGAACTCCTGCTTACACACTGTTACACCGTGACACTATACCATCAACCTAAACAACGGATAGCCTGAAGTCGAACTCAGTGGCAGGACTGGCTGACAGGACGATTACTAACATTAAAACTAACCCATGAGAACTGACTATAAGCTTCAGACATGCATCTGTGCTCAGCACCATCCCCAACACTAGTATCAGTGTAGGGACCAGTGGTTGTGAAACACTGGCATAACACTGGATAATTGAATGTTTGCTAGGCAAGTGTTAAACCAGTTGATTCCTTCATCACCTCCTGATGACACCTCTATAAAGCTCTGAAACAACTCTCTCTTTCTCTCCACCAGTCACTCCATCCCCAATCTATCAGGAAGAGGGGGAATCGCACAATATAATTAGTGTGAAAGGTAATGATGATAAAATATGGTCATTCCTCTCCTGGGAGGTCTACACACACGTGGGCATGCACACAGACACACACAAAACACGTGAGTGGTTGGCATGGAAACCCAGGCGTACAGGTATGTCGACATGTACAGTGTGAAGGTGACTGATGAAACTCTCTCTCTCCCTCTCAGTAACGCTTTCTTTCATTAACTCTTCCTCTCTTAACCCCCATCCGCTCTTTCTCTCTCTTTCTGTAAGTGGGCTGTGATTGTGTTTGACAGGCATGTAGCCCTCTGGGATGAATCCACCACACTCCCTCCCTCCACTGCTTTCTACTTCCATTCATCCCTCTATCCATCCCTCCTATTGCCATGGAGTGATCCCTTCACGTGAGGACCCCCACCCCTCCACCCCTCCATTCCCACCATTGCCCTCCTTCATCCTTCCCTTCATCTCTCCGTTCTCAGTGTGTATGAAATAGTGAACGGCACGCCCTGAAGGACATGCCTGAAACATGACCTTTACACCCATACTGCACAGGGACTTACTGACTCACAGAGACATGAGACAGGCAAAAACACACATACACTTTAAAATGAGATTGAAAAAAAAAATTGTGATTAAATGCYAACTGTTATTTGATTATTACCAAACCTACACTACTGCTCAAAAGTTTTAGAACACCTACTCATTCAAGGGTTTTTCTTTATTTTTACTATTTTCTATTTTGTAGAATAATAGTGAATATATCAACACTATGAAATAACACATATGGAATCACGTTGTAACACAAACAAGTTCTTCAAATAGCCACCATTTGCCTTGATGAAAGCTTTGCACACGCTTGGCATTCTCTCAACCAGCTTCACCTGGAATGCTTTTCCAACAGTCCACATATGCTCAGCACTTGTTAGTTGCTTTTCCTTCACTCTGTGGTCCGACTCATCCCAAGCCATCTCAATTTGGTTGAGATCGGGAGATTGTGGAGTCCAGGTCATCTGATGCAGCACTCCATCACTCTCCTTCTTGGTAAAATAGCCCTTACACAGCCTGGAGGTGTGTTGGGTCATTGTTCTGTTGAAAAACAAAGGATAGTCCCACTAAGCTCAAACCAGATGGGATGGCGTATCGCTGCAGAATGCTGTGGTAGCCATGCTGGTTAAGTGTGCCTTGAAATCGAAATTATTAAAAGACAGTGTCACCAGAAAAGCACCCCCACACCATAACACCTCCTCCTCCATGCTTTATGGTGGGAAATACACATGCGGAGATCATCCGTTCACCCACACCCCGTCTCACAAAGACACAGCGGTTGGAACCAAAAATCTCAAATTTGGACTCATCAGATGAAAGGACAGATTTCCACTGGTCTAATGTTCATTGCTTGTGTTTCTTGGCCCAAGCAAGTCTCTTCTTCTTATTGGTGTCCTTTAGAAGTTGTTTCTTTGCAGAAATTCAACCATGTAGGCCTGATTCACACTGTTTCCTCTGAAGAGTTGATGTTGAGATGTGTCTGTTACTTGAATTCTGTGAAGCATTTATTTGGGCTGCAATTTTTGAGTCTGGTACCTCTAATGAACTTATCCTCTGCAAC
The DNA here is from genome assembly GCF_002910315.2 of Salvelinus sp. IW2-2015. NCBI lineage: Eukaryota > Metazoa > Chordata > Actinopteri > Salmoniformes > Salmonidae > Salvelinus > Salvelinus sp. IW2-2015. The sequence goes on along the minus strand of NW_019943745.1, from coordinate 65,511 downwards.
AGAGGTAACTCTGGGTCTTCCATTCCTGTGGCGGTTCTCATGAGAGCTTCAGTTTTCATCATAGTGCCTAAAGTTTTGCAAACTGCACTTGAAAAACTTTAATATTTCTTGACATTTCCGTATTGACTGACCTTCATGTTCTTAAAGAGTAATGATGACTGTCATTCTCTTTGCTTATTAGCTTTCTGCCATTAATTGACTTGTCTTTTACCAAATAGGCGATCTTCGTTCGCTTCAAACGCAATAAAAGGAAAGAAATTCCACAAATTAAAATATTTATAGAAGGCACACCTGCTTACATGAAATGCATTCCAGGTGACATACCTCATGAAAGCTGTTGGAGTTTAATGCCGCACAGCCGTTCAAGCTTCACAAGGCAAAGGGTGGCTATTGACCCGAAATCAAACTCTAAAAGTATATTTGATACATTTAACACTTTTTTACATGTTAACTACATGATTCCATATGTGTTATTCATAGTTAATTGATGTCTTCACTATATGTCTATTCAGTAGTAACATACGTCATATGCAGTGCATGGCAGTGTCCATGGTTGAAAAGTGTGAAGCTACACCACATTAAACTGAATGACATTCCCTACTCGACAGGTGGGCAAAATAAAACAAAGACCCCATTAGCCATGCCTCTAAACTCTGCTTGAGTACGCTGCCAACTGCTAACATTGACCCCACAGCTATGCAAAGTGCAATGAGGTTTGAAAGGAATTTGAGCTTTCATCCAATAAAAATATACATTGTCTCAATTGAAATGCTATGTGATTTCAGACAAATGAATAGAATATTTAATGAACCAACATTGTAGATTTTCAAACGATTCCAGATCTGTAAAAGCAACTTCAGTGATGAACGAACAGTATCGTCCCACTTTTAACATGTGCCACATACTAAATACTATCACACACAACACACACCACACAACATCGAGCGACAGCACACAACACCACACCACAACCACACACAACACACACACACACACACACCACACACACACACACACACACACACACACACACACACACACACACACACACACACACACACACACACACACTATCAGCTATCTATCATTATCACACACTCTGTGACACACTGTGACTGCAGGTTCTCTCTTCCCACTGTCTCAAGCACTGAAAATATCCTCCTGACTATGACACTGTTACTTCCTGTGCAGAGCGACTAAGAGAGAAAGAAAATAAGAGATAAAATGAATAATGAGAGAGTGACGAGAGAGAGTAAAGAGAGGGGGAGAAGGCGCCATGCTCTCTAATCCCTCATAAGACAATTGAGAGATGTGATGTTAGTTAGCTATGAGTGCATGCTCATTTAAAAGAGGTAAGGGAGAAAGGATGAAGATTGAAGTCAGAGAAAGGGACACTTCCAGACTTCCAAAATCATAACAAGAGCTACAGAAATATGAGTTGAGGAAGGCATTCACACCAGTACTCCTGACTTCTCTCTATGCTTACTCTCGTCTCTCTCTCTCTTTCTTCTCTTCTCTCTCTCTTCCTCTCTCTCTCTCTCTCTCTCTCTCTCTCTCTCTCTCTCTCTCTCTCTCTCTCTCTCTCTCTCTCTCTCTCTCTTCTCTCTCTCTGCCTGTCTCTCAATGGGGTCAATTGTGGTCGAAGTGCGAGAGGCTTTATTGGCATGGGAACATGCAAGGTAACATGCCAAAGCAATGACCAGTATGAACCAATATTACAAAATGAAATTAAACAAAACAATTTACATAAAGAGACATACACATCCACAAATTTCAAACCAGAATAAAGACATTACAAATTCATATAATGTATAGTGACCTACGTGTTTGTAGACAATGTTTACGAAATGCTTAAAGTACAAACGGGAAAATAAAGAATCATATAATATAGGTGTATTACCAATGTTGTTTGTCTTCTATGTGTCTGCCTTTTCTTGTTGGCAACAGGTCACAAATATTGCTTTGTACAGCACACTGGAAATTTTCACCCAGTAGATATGGGAGTTTATCAAAAATGTGTTTGTTTTCAAATTCTTTGGGGATTCTGTGTAATCTGACGGAACTAGTCTCTAATGATGCGTCATACAATAAGGCAGCGAGTAGAAGATGCAGCCTCAGTTTCCACCTCATTTGTGGGCAATTAAGGACTGGCGGTTGCACTATGCCGTGTGCTGTGCTGTTGAGAGCCATCTGCCTAGCGGCGCCTTTCCCAATAGCAAGGCTGATGCTCACTCGTCGTGTACATAGTCACTTTCCTTAAGAGTGAGGTCAGTCACCCAGTGGTCAGATATTCCTCCACCGTTTACTCTCTGTTTAGGGCCAAATAGCATTCTATCTCATCTGATAATAGTTAATTCTTTCCCAATCTTCAAGTTAATATATTCTGTTGTTTTCTCATTGATTTTGTGGGCAATGATGTGTCTGTTCCCTGGGCTCTGTGGGGTGTTTGTGTTTCTGAACAAAGCCCAGACCAGCTGCTCTAGGACCTTCTCCAGCGTTAATCTCTCTGCTAGTGAATGCTTTGTATATGGAAGTTTGGGAAAATCGCTTCTCTTAAGTGTTGTAACATTTAATGCTTTTCTGGATTTATAATTAGTGGGGTTATCGCCTAATTCTGCTCTACATTGCATTATTTTGTTTGTATTTTGGTTTTGACACAGCCCCCACGGTATGAATTACTTGCTGATTACCCGCTTGTATATGGTGGCAGGGTGGAATCTTCGTTGGGTAGCAGGTGGAGATAACCACTTGTGCGGGGGAAGTAGAAGAACCTTTTTCAAATCCCCTTCAGTGGCTGCCGCCACCCTTTCCTGCTGGTGCTCTCCAGGTCATTTGTGCCTGGTGTATATTATGTGCTAGGTGAACCTAGTTGGTCCTCAACAGAAGGTCGAGGGCGCCTGGTTTTGGACCACCAGAGTTTAGACACACTGTGTTTGGGAAAAAGTTTTTTCTTCATATATTCTCTGTTTGAGTCCATAAGGAGTACAGATCTGTGTCTCCTTGTATATGCCTCTAGGGTGTGGGTTAAGTCCCCCAGGAGGGCTAAATTGCAGGAGGCTACAGGGGGGCCCGAACTCAGAGGGCGTGAGATCCCTGCGGCTTGGTTCAATCATTTGTCTGCTAACTTTCTATGTCTGTAAATGTCGACGCTTATGTCAGGTCTGGGTGGACTGTTCTCTTTGTGGTGTCGAGACGATCTCCCTAAT
>NW_019943745.1:36010-59887 GCF_002910315.2 Salvelinus sp. IW2-2015 | reverse complement strand
CTCCTGCCATTGTTTATTGGGCTTAAAGGGCTTGTGACACTCTCACCTTGACACGTCAGTGCATAAATGAAGGTGTATCAAGATTGGCAGCCCTTCTATTTAGCATTCAGTCCTTATAAATGTAATGTTAAGTGTATTTTTCTTCTTGGCTTTGGAAATAAAATATAAGTTTCAGACTAAACATTACTTCACTGCAGTTCTCAGTGTTGGATGGTGTTTTCAGAGTTTCTGTTGTTTTCCAGAGAATTGTCTGTGTAGGAATAATAATCCTTGGTAGTGTTGTAAACTTTTCAGGTATTACCGTAATTTCCGCCCAAAAATCGGGTTGTAGTTTTGTAGTTTGTTTGAAGTGAAGGTTTTATGTTGTACGAGGGTAGCATCCTGTATATGTTCTCTCTCGTCGCTATAACCTCTCTCTCTGCCTCTCTCTCTGTCTCTCTCTCTGTCTCCCTCTGTCTCTCTCTGTCTCTCTCTCTCTGTCTCCCCTCTGTCTCACTCTGTTGCTCCATCTAATCCTTTACTCTCTCTCTCTTATTACACTTCCTGATTCTCTCTTTCTCTCATTCCCACTCATATCAGCAATGCATTTCTCTCTTATCCTCTCTTATTTTTACCCCTTCCACCCATCACTCGAATTCATATACTTCTACTTCCTCCTTCTTCTTCTTCTGTCCATATCTCCCTCCTCTCTTCCATCTCCTTCTTCTGTCCATCTCTCCCTCCTCTCTTCCTCTCATCTTCGTCCATCTCTTCCTCCTCTCTTCCTCTCATCTTCTGCCATCTCTTCCTCCTCTCATCTTCTGTCCATCTCTTCCTCCTTTCATCTTCTGTCCATCTCTTCCTCCTCCTCGTCCTCTCATCTTCTGTCCATCTCTCCTTCCCTCTCTTTTTCTGTCCATCTCTCCCTCCTCTCTTCCTCTCTTTTTCTGTCCATCTCTCCCTCCTCTCTTCCTCTCTTCTTCTGTCCAAACTCTCCCTCCTTCTTCTCTCATCTTCTGTCCAATCTCTTCCTCCTCTCTTCCTTTTCATCTTCTGTCCATCTCTTCATCCTCTCATCTTCTGTCCATCTCTTCCTCCTCTCATCTTCTGTCCATCTCTTCCCCTCTCTTCCTTTCAGTCTTCTGTCCATCTCTTCCTCCTCTCTTCCTTTCACTTTCTGTCCAATCTTTCCTCCTCTCTTCCTTTCACTCTTCTGTCCATCTCTTCCTCCTCTCTTCCTTTCATCTTCTGTCCATCTCTCCCTCCTCTCATCTTCTGTCCATCTCTCCCTCCTCTCATCTTCTGTCCATCTCTTCTCCTCTTATCTTCTGTCCATCTCTTCCTCCTCTCATCTTTCTGTCCATCTCTTCCTCTCATCTTCTGTCCATCTTTCCTCTCCTTCGTCCATCTCTTCCTCTCATCTTCTGTCCATCTCTCTTCTCTCTCTTCATACTGCTGTTTGATTGAGTCAATTAACTGCAGAATGAATCATTGGGGACCAGGTAATGATTTACACACCATATAAACACATAGCTTCATTCAGCGCAGAGAGAAGGAGGGAAGGAGAGGAAGGAGGGGTGAAGAAGGATAGGGGGAATAAGAAGGGTAGTCAGAGGGAATAAAATATCTCTGATTTACAACGCAGCTACATGATTCAGCATGTACGTTTAAGTGCTTCATTGTGTCGTACTGGCTCCTTCTAACAAATGCAGTAGAGGCAGAGTAAAGCCAGTTTCCTGGGGGATTACGCAAATGTTAGGGCGCTGAGGAAACTGGGTCACTCTGAGCCTGAATGGTGAGGACTGTAGTAGTAACCTATAAATCAATATCCCTCAGTATCCAGTAATCACAACCCTAATAGACCACACTTTTATACCTCTTTCTCTTAACAAGCACACGTGCACAGACACACACACACGCTTATCCATAACCCCCGCCCCAACATCATCACTCCTCTTTCTCTCTCTCTCTCTCTCTCTCTCTCTCTCTCTCTCTCTCTCTCTCTCTCTCTCTCTCTCTCTCTCTCTCTCTCTCTCTCTCTCTCTCTCTCTCTCTCTCTCTCTCTCTCTCTCTCTCTCTCTCTCTCCTCCTCTCTCTCTCTCCTCTCTCTCTCTCTCCTCTCTCTCTCTCTCTCCTCTCTCTCTCTTCTCTCTCTCTCTCTCTCTCTCTCTCTCTCTCTCTCTCTCTTCTATGGCTGTCAATAGTATTCTCCTGGTGAAGGAGCTGCCCCATCTAATTCCCCGTCACTCCCTCAGCCTCCCACCAATTATTGATGCAATGGTGCATGTATCTAATGCAGTGCTCTGATGAGCACCTCAACCCTGCGGGGAACTGGGCAGAGGGGAGAGGGAGAGAGAAGAGTGGAGAGAGGAGGGGAAAAGGGAGGTCATGTCAAATCAACTCAGACACGTGTTTAACAGATGTTATTGCGGGTGTAGCAAAATGCTTGTGCTTCTAGTTCCGACAGTGCAGTAATATCTAACAATTACACAACATATACCTAATACAAACAAATCTAGTAAAGGAAGGGGATTAAGAATATAAAAATATATGGATGAGCAAGGTCAGAGCGGCATATAATAAGATACAGTAGAATAGTATAGGATAATGCAAGATATGTAAACATTATTAAAGTGACTAGTGTTACATTTATTCAAGTGGCCAGTGATTTCAAGTCTAAGTATATAGGCAGCAGCCTCTATGTGCTAGTGATGGCTGTGTAACAGTCTGATGGCCTTGAGATAAAAGCTGTTTTTCAGTTTCTCAGTCCCAKCTTTGATGCACCTGTAATGACCTCGCCTTCTAGATGATAGCAGGGTGAACAGGCAGTGGCTCGGGGTGGTTGTTGTCCTTGATGATCTTTTTGGCCTTCCTGTGACATCGGGTGCTGTAGGTGTCCTGGAGGGCAGGTAGTTTGCCCMCGGTGTTGCTTTGGGCAGACCGCACCACCCTCTGGAGAGCCTTGCGGTTAAGGGCGGTGCAGTTGCCGTACCAAGCGGTGCTCTAGATTGTGCATCTGTAAAAGTTTGTGAGGGTTTTAGGTGACAAGCCAAATTTCTTCAGCCTCATGAGGTTGAAGAGGCGCTGTTGCGCCTTCTTCACCACACTGTCTGTGTGAGTGGACCATTTCAGTTTGTCAGTGATGTGTACGCCAAGGAACTTGAAGCTTTCTACCTTCTCCACTGTGGTCCTGTTGATGTGGATAGGGGGGTGCTCTCTCTGCTGTTTCCTGAAGTCCACGATCATCTCCTTTGTTTTGTTGACATTGAGTGAGAGGTTGTTTTCCAGGCACCACACTCCCAGAACCCTCACCTCCTCCCTCTAGGCTGTCTCATCATTGTTGGTAATCAAGCCTACTACTGTTGTGTAATCTGCAAACTTGATGATTGAGTTGGAGGCGTGCTTGGCCACGCAGTCATGGGTGAACAGGGAGTACAGGAGGGGACTGAGCACGCACCCCTGTGGAGCACCGTCAGAAAGTCCAGGACTGAGTTGCACATGGCGGGGTTCAGACCCAGGGCATCAAGCTTAATGATGAGCTTGGAGGGTACTATGGTGTTGAATACTGAGCTATAGTCAATGAACAGCATTCTTACATAAAAAAAWTTGAACCCTCATTTAACTAGGCAAGTCAGTTAAGAACACATTCTTATTTACAATGACGGCCTACCGGGGAACAGTGGGTTAACTGTGTTGTTCAGGGGCAGAACGRCAGATTTTTACTTTGTCGGTTACTGGCCCAACGCTCTAAACACTAGGCAACCTGCCACCCCGATAGGAATACATAGGTATTCCTCTTGTCCAGATGGGATAGAGCAGTGTGCAGTGCGATGGCGATTGCATCGTCTGTGGATCTATTGGGGCGGTATGCAAACTGAAGTGGGTCTAGGGTGACAGGTTAGGTGGAGGTGATATGATCCTTGGCTAGTATCCCAAAGCACTTCATGATGACAGAAGTGAGTGCTACGGGGTGATTGTCATTTAGTTAAGTTACCTTWGCTTTCTTGGGTACAGGAACAATGGTGGACATCTTGAAGCAAGTGGGGACAGCAGATTGGGATAGGAAGAGATTGAATATGTCCGTAAACACACCAGCCAGCTGGTCTGCGCATGCTCTGAGGACGCGGCTAGGGATGCCATCTGGGCCAGCAGCCTTGCGAGGGTTAACACGCCTAACCGTCCTGCTGTGATCTGGTCAAATTGGACCAATTTACAAGTTTTCTCTCATGACTTTGTCCACACAGGGCACCTGAACACAGAAAATAMATTTTGATGATTTTCATTACATTTTGGGTGTTTTATTTAACTTTTGTACAACTGTGGTGTTCCCRKTCAAAAATGACGGGTCATTAGAAATGTTTGGGTGAGACTACAATTTTGTATAAGATTGAGTTCAGGCACATGCCCATTCATCAGATGGACACACTTCCTCTCCCAGACCCCCACATGCATGTGTGTTTGAGCACACATACACCTCACTCCCCTTTTTACATTTTATTTCACCTTTATTTAACCAGGTAGGCTGGTTGAGAACAAGTTCTCATTTGCAACCTGGCCAATATAAAGCAAAGCAGTGCGACACAAACAACACGGAGTTACACATGGAATAAACAAGCGTACAGTCAATAACAGAATAGAAAAAAAGATAATCTATATACAGTGTGTGCAAATGGCGTGAGGAGGTAAGGCAATAAATAGGCTGTAGTAGCGAAGTAATTACAATTTTTTCTTGGCTTCCATCGCAAACACAACGGAAACCTTTCCCCAATAGAATCTTTCCCCCACGGGAACCACACCTGTTGGCATTCTCACAAACAATCGCAACAATGTTTTAATAATATATAGAGCCTTTCTCGCAGCTCTGGTATATAAAGCTTTTTTGAGGCCTTGCTCACAATTCATTCTGTGGCAGCACAATGACCAAATGATAACGGTATGTGAGGCTCTTGATCATATCTTTGATCATGACACACGTGAGGAGGAGAGAGTCCTTGTTAATCTTTGACACAAAGTAGTCTGTGATAAATAGCACAATATGTTTAATCTGAGTATTTGTTATTGTCACGTTCCTGACCTTATTTCCTTTGTTCAGTCTTTGTTTAGTTGGTCAGGACGTGAGCTGGGTGGGCATTCTATGTTATGTGTTTCTATGTTTGRTTTAGGGTTGTCTAACTAGCCTGATATGGTTCTCAATCAGAGGCAGGTGTTTTACGTTGTCTCTGATTGGGAACCATATTTAGGTAGGCTGTTCTCACTGTTTGTTTGTGGGTGATTGTTCCTGTTCGTGCGTTCATTGTTTTTCATTTGTTCACATGTTCAGGACTGTTAGCGTCGTTGGTTTCGTTTTGTTTATTGTTTTGTTCGTCTAGAAAAGTATTCTAATAAATATGGATACATACCACGCTGCATTTTGGTCCTCCGATCCTTCTAATTTATCCTACTCAGACGAGGAGGATTACGACGAGCGTTACAGTTATAGTCAAAATAATCCATACATTATGCTTTTTTTACTCAAAAATAAGTTGTATGAGCTCAGGTCAATGAGGCCTACAGGCCATGAATAGCAAATAGAAGTTCAAAACTTGAAATGTTCACAAGAACTTAAGTTAATAAAAAGATCTAACACAACAGTAGGTGAAAATGTATTATTATCGATTTAAACTCAGCAAAAAAAGAAACGTCCTCTCACTGTCAACTGCGTTTATTTTCAGCAAAGTTAACATGTGTAAATATTTGTATGAACATAACAAAACTCAACAACTGAGACATAAACTGAACAAGTTCCACAGACATGTGACTGACAGAAATTGAATAATGTGTCCCTGAACAAAGGGGGGGGGGAAATCAAAAGTAACAGTCAGTATCGGGTGTGGGCCCCAGCTGCATTAAGTACTGCAGTGCATCTCCTCCTCATGGACTGCACCAGATTTGCCAGTTCTTGCTGTGAGATGTTACCCCACTCTTCCACCAAGGCACCTGCAAGTTCCCGGACATTTCTGGGGGGAATGGCCCTAGTCCTCACCCTCCGATCTAACAGGTCCCAGACGTGCTCAATGGGATAGAGATGTGGGCTCTTCGCTGGCCATGGTAGAACACTGACATTCCTGTCTTGCAGGAAATCACACACAGAACGAGCAGTATGGCTGGTGGCATTTGTCATGCTGGAGGGTCATGTCAGGATGAGCCTGCAGGAAGGGTACCATATGAGGGAGGAGAATGTCTTCCCTGTAACGCACAGTGTTGAGATTGCCTGCAATGACAACAAGCTCAGTCCAATGATGCTGTGACACACCGCCCCAGACCATGATGGACCCTCCACCTCCAAATCGATCCCTCTCCAGAGTACAGGCCTCGGTGTAACGCTCATTTCTTCGACGATAAACGCGAATCCGACAATCACTGGTGAGACAAAACCGCGACTCGTCAGTGAAGATAACTTTTTTGCCAGTCCTGTCTGGTCCAGCGACGGTGGGCACCCATAGGCGACGTCGTTGCCAGTGATGTCTGGTGAGGACCTGCCTTACAGCAGGCCTACAAGCCCTCAGTCCAGCCTCTCTCAGCCTATTGCGGACAATCTGAGCACTGATGGAGGGATTGTGCATTCCTGGTGTAACTCGGGCAGTTGTTGTTGCCATCCTGTACCTGTCCCGCAGGTGTAATGTTCGGATGTACTGATCCTGTGCAGGGGTTGTTACACGTGATCTGCCACTGCGAGGATGATCAGCTGTCTGTCCTGTCTCCCTGTAGCACTGTCTTAGGCATCTCACAGTACGGACATTGCCATTTATTGCCCTGGCCACATCTGCAGTCCTCATGCTTCCTTGCAGTATGCCTAAGGCACGTTCACACAGATGAGCAGAGACCCTGGGCATCTTTCTTTTGGTGTTTTTCAGAGTCAGTAGGAAGGCTTCTTTAGTGTCCTACGTTTTCATAACTGTGTCTTAACGACCGTTCCACAGGTGCATGTTCATTAATTGTTTATGGTTCATTGAACACGCATGGGAAACAGTGTTTAAACCCTTTAAAATGAAGATCTGTGAAGTTATTTGGATTTTTACGAATTATCTTTGAAAGACAGGGTCCTGAAAAAGGGACTTTTCTTTTTTTTCTGAGTTTATAATCAGCTATAATGGGGGCAGTCATTTTGGACCGGGAACACAGAATGAATGAACATGAAACGAACACAACAGGAGGGTTAAATGTCTTACTCAAGGAGAGCCCACAGTCCTTGGTAGCGGGCCGCGTTGGTGACAGTGTGTTATCCTCAAAGATGGGCAAAGAAGGTGTTTAGCTTGTCTGGAAGCAAGACGTTGGTGTCCACGATGTGGCTGGTTTTCTTTTTGTAGTCTGTGATTTCCTGTAGACCCTGCCACATACGTCTTGTGTCTGAGCCGTTGAATTGCTACTCCACTTTGTCTCTATACTGACGTTTTGCCTGTTTGATTGCCTTGCGGAGGAAATAACTACACTGTTTGTGTTCTGTCATATTCCCAGTCAACTTGCCACGGTTAAATGTGATGGTTTACGCTTTCCATGTTGCAGTTTCTGGTTAGGGTTGGTTTTAATAGTTACAGTGGGTACAACATCTCCTATACACTTTCTCATAAACTCAGACACCATATCAGTGTATTCGTCAAGGTTATAGGACAGGGGTTAAAAGAGAGTGGAAAGAGAGGGGAGGGGATGAGGGTCAGGGCATGATTACCTGGGCCTGACTTACTAGTCAGAAGAGAACATCTATCATGTGATTCCAGCTCAGTGGTCACTACAATATCAGCCACACCATACACAGTTGCACCTGTGCAGCGATACTTTGTCTATGTAAAGCCCAACTCATGGCAGAGCCATATTGGAGTGACATGCAGAAGAGGCCTTAGTAAAACGTAGAGTAACAGAAAACAAAATGGATTGTTTCTTTTTGTCCCTCCCTATTGTAGTGTGTTGTCTTCTGTTTGGTCCCAAATGAATAGGACCCATGTCTCAGTGGAAGAATCAGTAAGATAAGAAGAATAGAAGGACAGAGGAATACTACCTACCCAGTAAACTCTTAGAACTAAAGRTGCCTGGAAGAACCTCTTGGGTTGCCACACTGGTGGAACCAATCTGAAAAAGGTATCCGAGGAACATCTGTGTTAAGGCTTAAACCAGAACCTTTTTGGTCACCTGTTAGCGTAAATGTAATTCCTTTCCATCATGTTAAGTTTGTACACTGCAAAGTAAAGTGTTCCTTGAATACTTATGCATATTACATATTCTAATATAATTGTAATATTGCCGATTTACGTACAGCAATGAGGTGGTAACTCTTCCAACTTTAGGACTTGCAAAGACTCTTCAGAAACTCCTCTGTTAGCCTCATTGAAGCTACAAAACTGTCAGTATTCACATTAACATGTGATGACAATACAACAGAACAGATTATAACAGGAATGACCTTTACACTAACCGGTGGCCCCCAAAAATAATATATATATATTAAAGCCACGCCCTTACTAAGCCACGCCTCCACTCCAGGGTTCTTCCAGGAACCCATTGCTTCACTGAACCATTCAAGTATCCTCCAAGAACCCCTCAACTAACCAAAGGTGCAAATATGAATATGAATATTCTTGAGGATCTCCAGGGTTCCTTGAGTTATCATTGAGAGAGAGAGAGAGAGACAGAGACAGAGACAGAGACAGAGACAGAGACAGAGACAGAGACAGACAGACAGACAGACAGACAGACAGACAGACAGACAGACAGACTGACTGACTGACTGACTCTTTCTTTCTTTCTTTCTTTCTTTCTTTCCTTAATTCACCCTGTTTTAAATGACTCTGCTAATGTGCACTGATTGAGGACAGCAATCAGTCTAGTGCTCTCTTCGCTTTTTCCTTTCTCTTTACTCTCCTCTTTCACTTGCTCTGTCTTCTCTCACTCTTTACTTCCTTCTCTCTCCCCGCCTCTGCCTCTATCACTCTCCACCTCGCCGTCACTCTCTCTCCTCTTCCACTCTGGCTGGAAGCTCTCAGCCGTCTCAGTAAATCATCCAGTAAAATGGACTCACTTGTGAATCAAATACAGCAGTAGGGAACATACACATGCACACACACATACACACGGAGGTACACACAAACACACACAGAGGTATGGACACACACACACACACACAAAGAGGCACGCACACAAACACAGTGGCACACACACACATATACACACACACAGTGGCACGCACACACCAACCACAACACAAACACACAGAGACACACACAGAGGCAACACAACACGCCCACACGAGAGGCACACACACACACACACACACAGAGGCACACACACACAGAGACACACACACACGCCCACACAGAGACACACACCACACGCCCACACAGAGAGGCACACACACACAGAGACACACACACACACACACACGAGAGGCACGCACGCACACACACGAGAAACACACACACACACAACAGAGAGGGCACGCACGCACACATGGACACACAGAACATACTAAACGCACATACTGAAACACTTAATTATCTTTCTCTCTTCCATTTCATCCTCTTCACCCACATGAAAAAATACTACAGTTTACTATAGAACACTACAGTACTTACTATATAATGATGTAGTAAACTGTAGTATACAGTGTTGTGGAATACTATATTACACCTGTAGTATCCCTCAACATGTATAGTACCTACCATAATAGAATGTTGTAGAATAATATAGTAAATATACAGAATTATCGCAAATACACCACAATCCACAAAAACACTACATATTATAGGCTATGCTCACTACAGCAGCATTTATTGTGCGTATACCTGCCTATTCCCCTCCCCATATCACAATTTATGCCATCCATAAGTGAGAAACCTACATACCAGTATAGACATATATTGTGTTCCTACAGGTTATAGAAAACTATCTGTTCAGACCACCCTCCTAACCATCTACAAGGTTATAGAAAATATCGTTCAGACCACCTCTCCATCTACGGTTAGGAAACTATTGTTCAGACCACCCGTCTACCCACTACAGGTTATAAGAAAACTATCTGTTCAGACCACCGTCCCTCTACAGGTTATAGAAAACTATCTGTTCAGACCACCCGTTTACCCATCTACAGGTTATAGAAAACTATCTGTTCAGACCACCTGTCCTACCATCTACAGTTATAGAAAACATCTGTTCAGCACCACGTCCTACCCATCTACAGGTTATAGAAAACTATCTGTTCAGAAAACCGTCGTCTACCATCTACAGGTTATAGAAAACTATCTGTTCGGACACCCGTTCTACCATCTACAGGTTATAGAAAACTATCTGTTCAGACCACCCGTTCTACCATCCATCTACAGGTTATAAAATACTCTGTTCAGACCACCCCGTTTACCATCTACAGGTTATAGAGAAACTATCTGTTCAGACCACCGTCCTACCCATCTACAGGTTATAGAAAACTATCTGTTAGACCACCCGTTCTCCATCTACAGGTTATAGAAAACGATCTGTTCAGACCACCCGTCTACCCATCTACAGGTTATAGAAAACTATCGTTCAGACACCTGTCTACCATTACAGGTTAAGAAACTATCTGTTCAGACCACCTGTCCTACCCATCTACAGGTTTAGAAAACTATCTGTTCAGACCACCCGTCCTACCATCTACAGGTAATAGAAATGTGCTCTTTTAGTATTTGTCCAAAAGGTTTCCTGAAGGAGAAAGGCTCCACTTCTATGTCAAAGATAATTAAACAAAAACACTACAGTATTTTATTTTATTTGGGCCATCCCTTTTCTATTGGTTTCTCTCCATAGAACCCTGAGAAAGCCTACATCAGTAAACACTTTCTGCTCTCTTCTATATTATCTGTTGTCTGTGTGTTATCCCAGACCAGACCAGCAGACCAGACCAGACCAGACCAGACCACCCAGACCAGCAGACCAGCCCAGACCAGACAGCAGACCAGCCAGACCAGACCAGCAGACCAGACAGACACAGACCAGCCAGACCAGACCAGCAGACCAGACCAGACCAGACTAGCAGCAGGGAAGACAGCCCAGACCGGCCGACCAGACCAGCAGACCAGCGCAGACCAACCCAGACCAGCTGACCAGCCCAGACCAGACCAGCCAACCAGCTCTGTCCAGACCAGCAGACCAGCCCAGCCATGACCAGACCAGCAGACCAGATCAGCCAACCAGCCCTGTCCAGACCAGCCGAACAGACCAGACCAGTCCACAGGGTTTAGACTGAAACATTTAACGCTGGATTAACAGGGACCAGCTGCAGAGGTTTTACCACGGCTAGGGGGGGTTAGAGGCGATCACCCATTTCATGTGAAGGGAGGGAAGGATGAGCGTGGAGAGGGGGAGATGGTTAGAGGGACAATAGCTAGAAGCTAGGTCAGATGATAAGTAAGAGGAGAAACCTCAATACATTTCATCCCTCTCTCCTTTCTCTCTCTCCTTTCTCTCTCTCCTTTCTCTCTCTCCTTTCGCTCTCCTCTCTCTCCTTCTCTCTCTCTCCTTTCTCTCTCTCCTTTCTCTCTYTCCTTTCTCTCTCTCCTTCTCTCTCTCTCTCTCTTGTCTCTCTCTGTCTCCCACCCTCTCTCTCCACTCGTTCTCTTCTTTCTCTCTCTGTTATGACAGTGTATGAATGATGAAGAACAGCTTGCATATTTTATATTTGCACATTGGTTTTACCTTGGACATATTCTGATGCAAGCCTTGTACCTAAACTACAGTAGTTTCAGGTTCAAGTTTGATGGTCTCAAGTACAGTGAAATGCTTAACTTGCAAGCCCTACCCAGCAGTACATTATTCAATATCAAAATAGTATTACATTTTTTTAACCTTTATTTAATATTTCTTATTTCTTATAGCTACAGGGGCAGTATTGAGTAGCTTGGATGAAAAGGTGCCCAGAGTAAACTATCTGCTCCTCAGTCCCAGTTGCTAATTTATGCATATTATTAGTTTTTTTGGATAGAAACCACTCTGAAGTTTCTAAAACTGTTTAAATGATGTCTGTCAGTATAACAGAACTCATATGGCAGGCAAAAACCTGAGAAAAAATCCAAACAGGAAGTGGGAAATCTGAGGTTTGTAGGTTTTCAACTCATCGCCTATCGAATACACAGTGGGATATGGGTCATTTTGCACTTCCTACGGCTTCCACCAGATGTCAACAGTCTTTAGAACCTTGTCTGATGCTTCTACTGTGAAGTGGGGCCGAAGGAGAGGGGAATTAGTAAGGTCTATCATGAGCTGAACATGCGCTGACCATGCGCGTTCATGTGAGCGCGAGCTCTGTTCTATCGCATTTCTGAAGACAAAATAATTCTCCGGTTGGAACATTATTGAAGATGTATGTTAAAAACATCCTAAAGATTGATTCAATACATCGTTTGACATGTTTCTACTGACTTTCACGGAAATGTTTGACATTTCGTCTGCTTTTAGTGAACGCGCTTCGTGACTTTGGATTTGTTTACCAAACGCGCTAACAAAAGTAGCTATTTGGACATAAATGATGGACATTACCGAACAAATCAAACATTTATTGTGGAACTGGGAATCCTGGGAGTGCATTCTGATGAAGATCATCAAAGGTAAGTGAATATTTATAATGTTATTTCTGACTTCTGTTGACTGMACAATATGGCGGGTACCTGTATGGCTTGATTGGGCTCTGAGCGTCGACCTCAGATTATTGCATGGTTTTTGCTTTTTCTGTAAAGCTTTTTTGAAATCTGACACAGCGGTTGCATTAAGGAGAAGTGGATCTAAAATTCCATGTATAACACTTTTTAGAACGTTTATTATGAGTATTTCTGGAAATTGATGTGGCTCTCTGCAAAATCACAGGATGTTTTTGGAACTACTGAACATAACGCGCCAATGTATACTGAGATTTTTTTATATAAATATGAACTTTACCGAACAAAACATACATGTATTGTGTAACAGGAAGTCCTACGAGTGTCATCTGATGAAGATCATCAAAGGTTAGTGATTAATTTTATCTCTATTTCTGCTTTTTGTGACTCCTGTCTTTGGCTGGAAAAATGGCTGTGTTTTTCTGTGATTTGGCGGTGACCTAACATAATCGTTTGTGGTGCATTCGCTGTAAAGCCTATTTGAAATCGTACACTGTGGTGGGATTAACAACATGATTACCTTTAAAATGGTATAAGATACTTGTATGTTTGAGAAATTTTAATTATGAGATTTCTGTTGTTTGAATTTGGCGCCATGCACTTTCACTGGCTGTTGTCATATCGATCCCGTTAATGGGATTGCAGCCCTAAGAAGTTTTAACTAGACAAATCAAAACAAATTCTTATTTATAATGAAAGCATTGGAACAGTGGGTTAACTGCCTTATTCAGGGGCAGAATGACAGATTTTTACCTTGTCAGCTCGGGGATTCGATCTAGCAACTTTTTGGTTAGTGGCCCAACGCTCTAACCACTAGGCTACCTGCCGCCCCAGTATAACTAATAATGAAAAACGAATAAAAAACACGAGAAATAAGAAATAGGGGGGGGTGTCGACAACAACAGAAGAATTTAAGCTGTATACAGGGTCAACTATATACAGGGTCAGCTAGGTAGATATGTACATGTAGGCAGGGAATAGGAGAAAGTGAGTGTTAGCAGGATAACTAATAATAATAATTCAATACAATATTATATAGTACTACACAGTACTCCTTGAAGCCTCCTGGGGCTTTATCACCAAACAGGCTGCAGAGCTGAAGTCCAACAGCAGGAACTGTATTAGCAAAACAGCTCGACAAAATCCCCTGGCTTATTCCAGAGTCACAAAATAAAAACAAATGAATACGTGTTTTGGATTACGCACATTGAACAAGCAATTCCCACGCTCTTCACTCACTCCAGGTCAGATCTTGGGGAAAGTAAAAATGGAAAAGTAAAATAAGTCTGCAGGTTAATACTGTAAATAGTAATTGGTCTACACGGACAAGTTCTGGCCTGGTTTAGATCTTATCTGTCGGAAAGATATCAGTTTGTATCTGTGAATGGTTTGTCCTCTGACAAATCAACTGTACATTTCGGTGTTCCTCAAAGGTTCCGTATTAGAACCACTACTGTTTTCACTATATATTTTAACTCTTGGGGATGTCATTCGAAAACATAATGTTAACTTTCACTGCTATGCGGATGACACACAGCTGTACATTTCRATGAAACATGGTGAAGCCCCAAAATTGCCCTCGCTAGAAGCCTGTGTTTCAGACATAAGGAAGTGGATGGCTGCAAACGTTCTACTTTTAAACTCGGACAAAACAGAGATGCTTGTTCTAGGTCCCAAGAAACAAAGAGATCTTCTGTTGAATCTGACAATTAATCGTGATGGTTGTAAAGTCGTCTCATGCCGTCCCTAGGAGGGGTGCGTCACTTGAGTGGGTTGAGTCACTGACGTGATCTTCCTGTCTGCTTGGCCCTAACCCTTGGGTTGTGCTGGCGGAGATCTTTGTGGGCTATACTCGGCCTTGTCTCAGGATGGTAAGTTGGTGTTGAAGATATCCCTCTAGTGGTGTGGGGCTGTGCTTTGGCAAGTGGGTGGGGTATATATTTCCTGTTTGGCCCTGTCCGGGGGTATCATCGGTTGGGCCACAGTGTCTCCTGACCCCTCCTGTCTCAGCCTCCAGTATTTATGCTGCAGTAGTTTATGTGTCGGGGGCTAGTGTCAGTTTGTTATATCTGGAGTACTTCTCCTGTCTTATCCGGTGTCCTGTGTGAATTTAAGTATGCTCTCTCTAATTCTCTCTTTCTCTCTTCTTTCTCTCTCTCGGAGGACCTGAGCCTAGGACCATGCCTCAGGTACCTGGCATGATAACTCCTTGCTTTCCCCAGTCCACCTGGCCGTGCTGCTGCTCCAGTTTCAACTGTTATGCCTGTGGAGCCCTGACCTGTTCACCGGACGTGCTACCTGTCCCAGACCTGCTGTTTTCAACTCTCTAGAGACAGCAGGAGCGGTAGAGATACTCTTAATGATCGGCTTTGAAAAGCCAACTGACATTTCACTCCTGAGGTGCTGACTTGCTGCACCCTCGACAACTACTGTGATTATTATTATTTGACCATGCTGGTCATTTATACATTTGAACATCTTGGCCATGTTCTGTTATAATCTCCACACGGCAAGCCAAAGAGGACTGGCCACCCCTCATGCCTGGTTCTCTCTAGGTTTCTTCCTAGGTTTTGGCCTTTCTAGGGAGTTTTCCTAGCCACCTGTCTTCTACACCTGCATTGCTTGCTGTTTGGGTTTAGGCTGGGTTCTGTACAGCACTTTGAGATATCAGCTGATGTACGAAGGGCTATTAAAATACATTTGATTTGATTTGATTAATTGGATGACCGTTCAGTCCCACTCCAATGAGACTGTGGTTGTGGAGGTGACTTATTGTTGCTGTGGATGCTTCATGTAAATCCAATCTTTCCTACCCGAGAAGTGTGCAATTTCATTTCTCCTCCTCCTGCTCTCTCTCTCTCTCTCTCTCTCGCTCTCTCGCTCTCTCCACAGACTAGGCACAGACTAAGACACACACACACACACAACACACTCATGCACGCACGACACACTCATACAACACACAGATATACACAAACATACACATATGCATACACACGCCACAAACCCAAACCTTGAGGAACACCTTCCCTACTGCCCTGCAGAGATAACACATCCATGTACAGTACATAAAGGAGATTGAGCTGCACGTTTCCTGCCCATTCTTCTTTTCTGAAAATGACATAATTCATGGAGATGGCAATGCACTGCAAACCAAAGGATTGTGCTAATTCGTTTGTCCCATTTCACGCCTGCTTGCTCTTGTGTTGATATTTCACTGTTTCTCCAAAGGAAGTTACCCTCTCTCTCTCTCTCTCTCTCTCCCAGCTCACCCTGCCTGTTTCATGTCTCTCTCTCTCTCCTCTTCTCTCTCTCCCAGCCTCCACCCTGCCTGTTTCATGTCTCCTCTCCCTCTCCCAGCCTCCACCCTGCCTGTTCATGTCTCCTCTCTCTCTCCTCTCTCCTCTCTCTCTCCACCTCCACCCTGCCTGTTTCATGTCTCCTCTCTCTCTCCCTCTCCTCTCTCTCTCCCGCCTCCACCCTGCATGTTTCATGTCTCCTCTCTCCTCCTATCTCTCTCTCTCCCCAGCCCCAGCCTCCACAATGCCTTTTTCTCGACGCCTTAATTTTGGGTAAGCCACGGTGGTCAGGTATTCGCCACTGTGTATTCAATGTTTAGGGCCAAATAGCATTCTAGTTTGCTCTGTTTTTTTGTAAATTCCTTTTAGGTGGTATCGGCCTAATTCTGCTCTGCATGCATTATTTGGTGTTTTATGTTGTACACAGAGGATATTTTGCAGAATTCTGCATGCAGTCTCAATTTGGTGTTTGTTACATTTTGTGAATTCTTGTTGGTGAGCGAAACCACAGACCTCACACCATAAAGGGAAATGGGTTCTATAACTGATTCAAGTATTTATGTCGAAATTCTGGAATGTTCCTTTTGATGGCATAGAACGCCCTTCTTGCCTTGTCTCTCAGATCGTTCACAGCTTTGTGGAAGTTACCTGTGGCGCTGATGTTTAGGCCGAGGTAGGCATAGTTTTTTGTGTGCTCAAGGGCAACGGTGTCTAGATGGAATTTGTATTCCTGGTCCTAGGAATTTTTGGAAAAACATTATTTTAGTCTTACTGAGTTTTACTGTCAGGGCCCAGGTCGGACAGAATCTGTGCAGAATA
The DNA here is from genome assembly GCF_002910315.2 of Salvelinus sp. IW2-2015. NCBI lineage: Eukaryota > Metazoa > Chordata > Actinopteri > Salmoniformes > Salmonidae > Salvelinus > Salvelinus sp. IW2-2015. The sequence goes on along the minus strand of NW_019943745.1, from coordinate 43,137 downwards.
TCTAGGTGCTGCTGTAGGCCCTCCTTGGTTGGGGACAGAAGCACCAGATCATCAGCAAACAGTAGACATTTGACTTCAGATTCCAGTAGGGTGAGGCTGGGTGCGGCAGACTGTTCTAGTGCCCTCGCCAATTCGTTAATATATATGTTGAAGAGGGTAGGGATTTTATAATGTTGTAGGTTTTTCCCCAACACCACTTTCCATCAATTTGTATAGCAGGCCCTTGTGTCAAATGAGTGGAAAGCTTATTTTTTTAAATAACAAAGCATGAGAAGACTTTGCCTTTGTTTTGGTTTGTTTGTTTGTCAATTAGGGTGTGCAGGGTGAATACATGGTCTGTCGTACGGTAATTTGTTAAAACGCCAATTTGACATTTGCTCAATACATTGTTTTCACTGAGAAAATTTACGAGTCTGCTGTTAATGATAACGCAGAGGATTTTCCCAAGTTTGATGTTGACGCATATCCCACAGTAGTTATTGGGATCAAATGTGTCTCCACTTTTGTGTATTGGGGAAGATGCCAGAGCTAAGGATGATGTTAATCGGAATTTGTGGTCTGTATATTTGATCATTTCATTAAGGATACCATCAACACCACGGGCCTTTTTGGGTTGGAGGGTTTGTATTTTGTCCTGTAGTTCATTCAATGTAATTGGAGAATCCAGTGGGTTCTGGTAGTCTTTAATAGTAGATTCTAAGATTTGTATTTGATCATGTATATGTTTTTGCAGTTTGTTCCTTGTTATAGAGCCAAAAGGATTGGAGAAGTGGTTTACCCATACATCTCTGTTTTGGATAGATAACTCCTCGTGTTGTTTAGAGTTTACAATTTTCCCAGAAGTGGTTCGATTCTATGGATTATTCAATTACATTGAGCTGATTTCTAACGTGCTGTTCCTTCTTTTTCCRTAGTGTATTTCTGTATTGTTTTAGATAGACCATAGTGAAGGCATAGACTCAGGTTTTCTGGGTCTCTATGTTTTTGGTTGGATAGGTTTCTCAATTTCTTTCTTAGGTTTTTAGATTCTTCATCAAACCATTTGTCATTGTTGTTCATTTTCTTAGGTTGACATTTTTTGATTTGATAGGGAAGCTGAGAGGTGAAATATACTGTTTAGGTTTTCTACTGCACCTTCACTATTACAGTGAAACATTTTTCCCCAGCCTCCACACTGCCTTCTCTCTCTCTCTCTCTCTTTCATCTTCTCTTTCTTCCAGCCCCAGCTGCTAGCCCCAGATGAAGTAATCTCTGTCATATTGTCACATGACAGGAGTTCAGATGCTAATGGCTGCACTGCTAATCCAGCTGCCGGCAAGGCTGGCCCGTGCCCACATTACCCGCACGGCGCAGCACTGTACCAACCGCCCACCCTGCGGCACCATAACAGCTGTACCCTGCTGATGTGCACTGCGAACGCTGGGCCAGGGACCACAGAGACAGGCCTGGGGAGGAGGGGGTGGAGGGATGGGCCCAACAACTAGAGCTAGGAAAGAGGGAGCACAGAGACAGGCCTGGGGAGGAGGGGGTGGAGGGATGGGCCCAACAACTAGAGCTAGGAAAAGAGGGAGCACAGAGACAGGCCTGGGAGGAGGGGGTGGAGGGATGGGCCCAACAACTAGCTAGGAAAAGGGAGCACAGAGACAGGCCTGGGTAGGAGGGGGTGGAGGGATGGGCCCAACAACTAGAGCTAGGAAAGAGTTTTCAAAGCCAGAGGGTACTAACACATAGGGGACACTATAGTTCATATATGTTTCAAGCTATAGGATGATGACCAAAGGGTTGATCAACTCTACAGTGAGCCAGAAAGGAGATGAGATATTTAAATGGGAAAGGAGCACTAGAACTATAGAGCACTAGAACTATAGAGGACTAGAGCTACAGAGGACTAGACTATAGAGGACTAGAGCTATAGAGGATAGAGCTATAGAGGACTAGAGCTACAAGAGGACTAGAGCTACAAGAGGACTAGAGCTACAGAGGACTAGAGCTACAGAGGACTAGAGCTATAGAGGACTAGAGCTATAGAGCACTAAACTATAGAGCACTAGACTAAGAGGGACTAGAACTATAGAGGACTAGAGCTATAGAGGACTAGAGACTATAGAGGACTAGAGCTATAGAGGACTAGAGCTACAGAGGACTAGAGCTACAGAGGACTAGAGCTACAGAGGACTAGAGCTATAGAGGACTAGAGCTATAGAGACTAGAGCTATAGAGGACATAGAGCTATAGAGGACTAGGGCTATAGAGGACAAAAGCTATAGAGGACTAGAGCTATAGGAGGACTAGAGCTATAGAGGACTTAGAGCTATAGACTAGACATAGAGGACTAGAGCTAGTAGAGGACTAGAGCTATAGAGACCTAGAGCTATAGAGAACTAAAGCTACAGAGCACCAGAGCTATAGAGGACTAGAGCTATAGAGGCCTAGAACTATAAAGCACTAAAGCTATAGAGAACTAGAGCTACAGAGGGACTAGAGCTACAGAGACTAGAGCTACAGAGGACTAGAGCTACAGAGCGACTAGAGCTACAGAGGACTAGAGCTATAGAGACCTAGAGCTAACAAGAGGACTAGAGCTACAGAGGACTAGACTATAGAGACTAGAGCTATAGAGACCTAGAGCTACAGAGGACTAGAGCTACAGAGGACTAGAGCTACAGAGGACTAGAGCTACAGAGGACTAGAGCTATAGAGGACTAGAGCTATAAAGGACTAGAGCTATAGAGGACTAGAGCTATAGAGGACTAGAGCTATAGAGGACTAGAGCTATAGAGACTAGAGCTATAGAGACTAAAGCTACAGAGCACCTGAGCTATAAAGCACTAAAGCTATAGAGAACTAGAGCTATAGAGGACTAAAGCTATAGAGGCCTAGAACTACAGAGGACTAGAAGCTATAAAGGACTAAAGCTATAGAGGACTAGAGCTATGAGGACTAGAGCTATAGAGGACTAGAGCTATAGAGGACTAAACTACAGAGCCACCAGAGCTATAGAGGACTAGAGCTATAGAGGACTAAAGCTACAGAGCACCAGAGCTATAGAGGACTAGAGCTATAAAGCACATAAAGCTATAGAGAACTAGAGCTATAGAGGACTAAAGCTATAGAGGCCTAGAACTACAGAGGACTAGAGATATATAGGACTAAAAGCTATAGAGGACTTGAGCTATAGAGGACTAGAGCTATAGAGGACTAGAGCTATAGAGGACTAGAGCTATAGAGGACTAAAGCTACAGAGAACTAGAGCTATAGAGGACTAGGGCTATAGAGAACTAGAGCTATAGAGGACTAGAGCTATAGAGGACTAGAGCTATAGAGGCCTAGAACTACAGAGGACTAGAGCTATAAAGCACTAAAGCTATAGAGAACTAGAGCTATAGAGGACTAGAGCTATAGAGGACTAGAGCTACAGAGGACTAGAGCTATAGAGGACGAGCAGGTGTGATGTTCAGACCGCAGGTGTGATGTTCGGATGTAGCGAACCTGTACAGGTGCTGTGAGACTAGAGCTATAGAGGACGAGCAGGTGTGATGTTCAGACCGCAGGTGTGATGTTCGGATRTACCGAACCTGTACAGGTGCTGTGAGACTAGAGCTATAGAGGACGAGCAGGTGTGATGTTCAGACCGCAGGTGTGATGTTCGGATGTACCGGACCTGTACAGGTGCTGTTACACGTGGTCTGCCACTGCGAGGACGATCAGCTGTCTGTCCTGTCTCCCTGTAGCACTGTCTTAGGCGTCTCACAGTACGGACATTCCAATTTATTGCCCTGGCCAAATCTGCAGTCCTCATGCCTCCTTGCAGCATGCCTAAGGCACGTTCACGCAGATGAGCAGGGACCCTGGGCGTCTTTCTTGGTGTTTTTCAGAGTCAGTAGAAAGGCCTCTTTAGTGTCCTAAGTTTTCATAACTATGACCTTAATTGCCTTCCGTCTGTAAACTGTTTTATGTCTTATTAACGACCGTTCCACAGGTGCATGTTCATTAATTGTTTATGGTTAATTTAACAAGCAGCGAAACAGTGTTTAAACCCTTTACAATGAAGATCTGTGAAGTTATTTGGATTTTTACAAATTATCTTTGAAAGACAGGGTCCTGAAAAAGGGACGATTATTTTTTTTCCTGAGTTTAGCTTGCGCCTCCGCTGCTCGGTCACATCATTGATTTGCACTTTTCACACCAAAGTACGGTCATCTCTAGGAAACAGAAGGTATCTCCTTCCTTAGCGGTATGACAGCTGCGTGGTCCCATGGTGTTTATACTTGCGTACTATTGTTTGTACAGATGAATGTGGTACCTTCAGGTGTTTGGAAATTGCTCCCAAGGATGAACCAGACTTGTGGAGGTCTACAATTTTTTTCTGAGGTCATGGCTGATTTATTTTTATTTTCCCATGATGTCAAGCAAAGAGGCACTGGGTTTGAAGGTAGGCCTTGAAATACATCCACAGGTACACCTCCAATTGACTCAAATGTTGTCAATCAGAAGCTTCTAAAGCCATTTCATAATTTTCCAAGCTGTTTAAAGGCACAGTCAACCTAAGTGTATGTAAACTTCCGACTTCAACTGTAAATATCTTTTGTGAATCCATAGGGGCAGACAAATTTAGAAGATTGATAGAAAATATCCATATTTACTTTATGGTGGTTCTACATCAGGGCTCTCCAACCCTGTTCCTGAAGATCTACAGTCCTGTAGGTTCACACTCCAACCCTAATCTAGCACACCTGATTAACAATTAGCTGTTTGATAAGCAGGCTAGTTACAACTGGGGTTGGAGCACACTGGCTACGTTTACACAGGCAGCCCAATAATTCTCTTTTTTTCCACCAATTGGTCTTTTTCAGAACTGATCTAATTGGTCAAAAGACCAATTAGTAAGAAAAAAAAATCGGAATTAAGCTGCCGGTGTAAACGCAGCCGCAGTCCTTATCTGGCATCTGTACACTGGCAATGGTGTTCAGCATGGTGGGTTGGGGAAGCTGAGACTCTTTGTGCTTATGGCAATAGGGCTTGTTGTGTCTGCGGTGAATGGACAGCTGGATAAGACTCTGCCGAAAGTGGGGTAGGGCTTCTTAACCACCAACTGTTGGTCTTCTTGCAGAATATTTGCTGGTACTGCACGTCTCCTGGAAAGACATGGTTACGGTCTTAGCATTTGACACTTTTTGTGGAAGGGACGTAGGGCAACACGCCTTTGTTGGTAAAGGTATCAACTGAATGGTAGCGGCTGGCGTATTGTTTAGGGACAATGAGGGGACATTGGTTTTGAGGGGAAAGATCAGACAACAAAGTGAATGGGCTGGGGGACTAAAGAAGGTGTGAAACTTAGGAAGGCAGTTCCTACACTGTATGAATTGTTGTGTATGTGATATTGAAGAGAAAAGGCACCTCAATCGCTCTAATACACAACAAAGTATTTACTGTCTATGTACAACCCTGCACAACCAAAAACCCTGTACTCATCTCAAAGAACTGTCAGTAAACCTCCCCCAGACCATTGAATTTGACAAATCACTCTTGTCAATAGTAGCCATTTGCAGGGGAATTTCGTAGACATGTCTTTGTACTGTGTTTTGAGAATCTGCAGAGAAGAATGGGGTGGTTGTGCCATTACTGTAGCAGACTTGAAACATTTCAGTGTCCCTTGCTGGTTTTTGTTCCTCAATCTTGTAGTGCTCCATAAACATTATTATTATATTTTTATTATTTTTACCTTATTATTTAACTAGGTGTGTCTGCTCCCTCATGCTTGTGTACCTCATGCTTGTTGTACCCAAAATGCACCTGCTTTGTGATATTTTTCAGCAAGGCACTGTGGAATGACTCCAGATAACCTGAGATTTACAAAGAGAAAAGGTAAAAAGAGAAGGGGGTTTTGATGACATGGTCTAAATTGATGACATGGTCTGGAAGGTATTCTGTAGTCATCAGGCTACAGTGGCTTGCGAAAATATTCACCCCCCTTGGCATTTTTCCTATTTTGTTGCCTTAAAACAGTGGTTCTTAACCTTGTTGGAGGTACTGAACCCCACCAGTCTCATATGCGCATTCACCGAACCCTTCTTAATTGGAAAAATAAAATAAGATTTTTTCAAATTCAAAACATAGGTATATATTTTACTGGTGCACAAAATAACCCCAGGGTTCGGTGAGTCAGTCTCAGGGGTTCGCGGAGGTCAAGACACACATCCGACTCATATGATTTCGTGAGACACGCCCGCTTGGCCATCTTGGCTGCAGGTGATCAGTCTACACTGCTGGCTATTTTGTGGCAGGGAATGGCTGCGGCCAGGTTAAGTCGACTTGTGTGACTGTCTGATGGACGTCTTGTGATTTTCTTTCTTAAATATTTTAACCCTTCATACTTACTATGTGACGCAAAAAAAGAAAGTGGTCGGACGAATATCAATATGGATTCTATCATGTATAAGGAACGTGATGGGATCAAGCGTCCTAACTGCATGATTGCAATGCCAAGTTGAGCAATTCTAGTCTTAAGTCTACCTAATGAATACCTATAAATCATTGAATTTCAGCAGACAGGTCAACAGCAACCTCTTCAAAACAACACGTTTTCAGAACGTTTTGGTGTCAAAAATGGTAACGTACCTTTTTATTGCTAAGAAAGCTCTGGATGATTTTCAGTACCCGTTTGTTAAACAATATCTTTGCGAGCAACCTTTTCGAGGTGCTGGACATAAAAACGAAGAAAAGGAAAGACTTTGTTGCTGAAAATGACATGAAGAGTGGCACTTGCCAAGAGTAAGCGCAGCTTTCTGAACTGGTCTCTAAAAGGCAAAGCAGAAGTTCACACTGATTTGCAGTAAATATACATTATTGTGTGTTTTGTTTTTTGTGCTGAAAATCATGTTTGATGATTTTGGTTCTTGAACACACGGTGTTGATGTTATGCCGTTAATTTTGTTGGCACCAGTAAATATATACCTATGTTTGAATTTTGAAAAAATCTTATTTTTATTTTTCAATTAAGAACGGGTTCGGTGAATGCGCATATGAGACTGGTGGGGTTCAGTACTTCCAACAAGGTTGAACCACTGTTTTTACAGGCACAAAATAGGAAAAATTGCCAAGGGGGTGAATATTTTCCGCAAGCCAAC
>NW_019943745.1:18174-35985 GCF_002910315.2 Salvelinus sp. IW2-2015 | reverse complement strand
GGTTCGATCGAACCCAGGTTAAGAACCACTGCCTTAAAACCTGGAAATAAAATCRATTTTTTTAGGGGTTTGTATCATTTGATTGACACAACAAGCCTACCACTTTGAAGATGCAAAATATTTTTTACTGTGAAATAAACAAGAAATAAGATTTAAAAAACAGAAATCTTTAGTGTGCATAACTATTCACCCCCCCAAAGTCAATACTTTGTAGAGCAGCCTTTTGCAGCAATTACAGCTGCAAGTCTCTTGGGGTATGTCTCTATAAGCTTGGCACATCTAGCCACTGGGATTTTTGCCCATTATTCAAGGCAAAACTGCTCCAGTTCCTTCAAGTTGGATGGGTTCTGCTGGTGTACACCAATCTTTAAGTCATACCACAGATTCTCAATTGGATTGAGGTCTGGGCTTTGACTCGGCCATTCCAAGACATTTAAACGTTTCCCCTTAAACCACTCGAGTGTTGCTTTAGCAGTATGCTTAGGGTCATTGTCCTGCTGGAAGGTGAACCTCAGTCCCAGTCTCAAATCTCTGGAAGACTGAAACAGGTTTCCCTCAAAAATGTCCCTGTATTTAGCGCCATCCATCATTCCTTCAATTCTGACCAGTTTCCCAGTCCCTGCCGATGAAAAACATCCCCACAGCAAGATGCTGCCACCATCATGCTTCACTGTGGGGATGGTATTCTCGGGGTGATGAGAGGTGTTGGGTTTGCACCAGACATAGCGTTTTCCTTGATGGCCAAAAAGCTACATTTTAGTCTTGTCATGACGCTAGCCCTTTCAGTGAATTGGCTAGCAGAGATGTGAACAACCAAACTCCCTCTCCTGTTAGGAGGGGGGGGGGCAGTCTTACAACCCATAAATTCCGTAAAGAGACTCTCCCTGGCCATGCAGTCCCTGGCCCAATTCTACTACATCTCAAATCAGAATTTGAGAATGGAACAGCATTCATATTTTGGAGAACGTGTAAACGGTCGGTGGAGAAGCCAGCTACGATCTGGTCCGTTTTGTTTCTTGTTTGTGACCTCATGMAAGACAACACAGCCACATTATCCTAACTCTGTTTACACAGGTGCCTCAGTTATGAGGTTTGCATCTAATTCTTGTATAAAATGAATGAGTAAAGATAAAACTATTTGCGAAATGATGAAATATGATGTTGACTTTTAAAATGAGAAAAACGTCTTCTCTGAAAAGTTKAACTAAGTCAGTAGCCACGCCCAAGTGAATAGGCAATGGTTGGAAATGTTTTGTTTAGTCCACTAGGGACGGTATAATGTTATTATGTATTCTATAATTGTTTAATTAGTTAGTAAATAAATAATTGAGCCAATTGTTGTATGGATGATTTATAGTAAAGGCTGGGTTTGTGCAGATAACCAACAATTTACGAMGTTCAGATGAGACTGACGAAGGTAATAATAATAATTCATCAATAGATTACTAATTGATCAGATATTAAAATATGTGAAGAGTTAAATTCGGAAAATTATAACTTTGTTAATAAGTTAATTAAATTTACATGATTAGTTTAATCACGTATTAATAATTACAGAGAATTGATTTGATAAAATAACAGTCTTCATCTTTAATGATACTAAAGACACGATAGTCTCATCTGACCAGAGTACCTTCTTCCATATGTTTGGGGAGTCTCTCACATTCTTTTTGGCGAACATCAAACGTGTTTGCTTATTTTTTTCTGGACACTCTTCCGTAAAGCCCAGCTCTGTGGAGTGTACGGCTTAAAGTGGTCCTATGACAGATACTCCAATCTCCGCTGTGGAGCTTTGCAGCTCCTTCAGGGTTATCTTTGGTCTCTTTGTTGCCTCTCTGATTAATGCCCTCCTTGCCTGGTCTGTGAGTTTTGGTGGGCGGCCCTCTCTTTGCAGGTTTGTTGTCGTGCCATATTATTTCCATTTCTTAATAATGGATTTAATGGTGCTCTATGGGATGTTCAAAGTTTCTGATATTGTTTTATAACCCCAACCCTGACCTGTTTGGAGAGCACCTGTCACGCCCTGACCTTAGAGAGACTTTTTATTTCTCTATTTGGTTAGGTCGGGGTGTGATTTGGGTGGGCATTCTAGTTTTTCTATTTCTTTGTTGGCCGGGTATGGTTCTCATCAGAGGCAGCTGTCCTATCGAAAATGAGCATCCAGCCAGGACGGGTTGTGCGGCTAAGCGCTCCTGGTCTCCAGTACGCCTCCTCGGACCAGGATATCCTGCGCCGGCTCTATGCACTGTGTTTCCAGTGCGCCTTCACAGCCCAGTGCGTCCTGTGCCAGCGCCCGGCACTTGCCTGGCTAAAGTGAGCATCCAGCCAGGACGGGTTGTGCCAGCTCTACCGCTCCAGACCTCCAGTGCGCCTCCACGGCCCAGTATATCCTGTGCCAGCTCCACGCACCGGCCTCCAGTGCGTCTCTCCAGCCTGGTACGCCCTGTGCTGCTCCACCCACCCGGTCTGCAGTCCAGAGTCCTCCAGCTCGGTCTGCAGTCCAGAGTCTCCAGCTACGGTCTGCATCCAGAGTCTCCAGCTACGGTCTGCAGTCAGAGTCCGCTCGCGTCCGAGCTAGCGACGTCGCGGTTCCCGAGCCTCCAGCGACGGTCGGCGGTCCAGAGCCTCCAGCGACGGTCGGCGGTCCAGAGCCTCCAACGACGGTCTGTGTTCCAGGGCCTTCAGCGGGGTCCCGGTCTAGAGCCTCCAGCGGGGGTTCCCAGTCCGGAGCCTCCGGCAACGATCTACGGTCTGGAGTCCCCGGCGACGATCTACGGTCCGGAGTCCCCGGCGACGATCCACGGTCCGGTTCCACGGAAGCGGAGGGATCAGCGAGCGGAGCCGCCACCGAGGCTAGATGCCCACCCGGACCCTCCTCCATGGAGTCAGGTTTTGCGGCCGGAGTCCGCACCTTTGGGGGGGGTACTGTCATGCAATGACCTTAGAGAGCCTTTTTATTTCTCTATTTGGTTAGGTCATGGTGTGATTTAGGTGGGCATTCTAGTTTTTCTATTTCTTTGTTGGCCGGGTATGGTTCCCAATCAGAGGCAGCTGTCTATCGTTGTCTCTGATTGGGGATCATACTTAGACAGCCTTTTTTCCACCTTTAGTTTGTGGGATCTTGTTTGTGTGTAGTTAAGTTCTGCACTGCATGTAGCTTCACGTTCGGTTGTAGTTTATTGTTTTTTTCCGTGTTCATCAAATAAAATGATGTACGCTTACCACGCTGCACCTTGGTCTGATTCTTCCATCAACGAACGTGACAGCTCCTTGGTCTTCATGGTGCCACTTGCTTGGTGGTGCCCCTTGCTTAGTGGTGTTGCAGACTCTGGGGCCTTTCAGAACAGGTGTATATATACTGAGATCATGTGACAGATCATGTGACACTTAGAATGCACACAAGGGGAATAATACATTTTTTCCATTTCACTTCACCAAGTTGGATGATTTTGTGTATGTCCATTAAATGAAATCCAAATAAAAATCAATTTAAATTACAGGTTGTAATGCAACAAAATTGGAAAAAGGTGGGATGAATACTTTTGCAAGGCACTGTACCTCTAACCACCCGTAACCCCACAACACAAACCATACAAACACTACCCAATTCATGTTTATACCATGCTTACTGTAAATTTTGTTATTTTAGCCATCAGCTTGCAAATATTTTGTCCAACGTACCTTCACCTTGTGCAGAGCGTGGCTTTGGAAGCGCATATGTTGGTGGAATCAGATTTTGTTCCACCCACAAACAAACACACAATTTAACCAGCCCACTAATTGTATTGACTAGCTAAGCACACCTACATGGACATTTCAATATTGTCAGCTTGCTGTTAGCTGACTAGCGACACTGACTTGGCAGCAAGATTGCTAGCCAGTTGAGACAGGCTGAGAACCAACTAACCAACCATAGACGATTTATACACATTCATCATTGCTACCAACACACAAACAGAGAGTGAGTTAGCTATTTCGACAATTCTATTTGTAGTAACGGAGTGTTTTCCAGACAAGGGCGGAATAGATGGCTACCAAATCGAGACACTCTTACTTGGTAACAATAGCTATCTTACGTTACCTAACGTCAATCAAAGATAGAATGAACTAACAAAATGTTTTACTCTGCTAAAGGTAGCTTTCAGTCTAGCAGTGACTACCATGGCAAAGGTGAAATTGATTTACAGTGGGTATACCAAAAGGTAGCTATATGATTTAGCTGATGGCTTTCAGAGTTCAATACAGGACTGTAACGTTAGCTAGTTAGCTAACTTACCCAGCTAGTCCAGCTAGGCTAGAAAGATAACTAACATTAGGTTACCTCTAATCGAGAATCTTCTTTTAGTTGTGAATGGAAAAAAATGTATGGTATCGCGTCACTTCTCAGCTGTCGTCGAAATGGATTCCCCAACAGTTCAGCCTGAAAATCCATCTGTTTGGTCACCGTATCATTCTTGATAGCCTACAAGCCACTGGCAGAATCGGGGAGAATCTCTGGTAGGTAGAATGGTGAACGGTAACTCATTTTCGCACTTGTTTGTAATTAGCACAGCCAGGCACAGAAAACCACATGGACATGATGACAAACATTTGTAAAAAAACTAATGTTTTCCAAAAAGTATTGCCTAGAGAAGTTCTGAGATTACTGTGTGTTGGTGGTTCGAAGTAAACAAATCAAGTTTTTTTATATAGCYCTTCGTACATCAGCTAATATCTCAAAGTGCTGTACAGAAACCCAGCCTAAAACCCCAAACAGCAAGCAATGCAGGTGTAGAAGCACCATTATTCAAGTTTGTGACCACGCCCCCTCTACCCTCTACCCAGCAGGTGGTATCAGCATTCGCTATAAATGCTGGACTTTGTGGTTCACTATGAGCAGACGAATACACATGGAGCCGAAACTTCCCAATTCCATCAGTGCAATGAAAACGTGCCATTTCTAGCTTGTGTTTTGTATAATTTTGATGTTGATGATAAAAATGTAATGTTGTTAATATACGTAGTAATGACTATATGCCGTGGAAGAGCCAGGGTGAAATTCCCCTTTAAACTTCTAGTGTTTTCACTCACTCTGTCCACATATTTTCCTCTCTTTTCATCTCTTTACATTTCGTCTATCATTTTTTATTCTCCTCCCTCTCTCTCCTCCTCCTTTCCACCAGAAGTAGAGGAGAGGAGGCCGACCTCCTCATTCATGTAAATCTGTTAGCTTTGAGAATGCAGCTTGTCTAATGTCCTGAACAGCACTGGATTTCATGCTGGTTCTTCCCGGTAACGGTGGAATAATGGGGATGTAAATAGTGTTAAACTATGGAGGATTAAGACAACCTCTTATGAAGCAGGCTGCATTTCACACAAACACACACACAGCAAAGAGAAGACTGAAGGAGAATAACACACATGCACGAACGATACACACAGTCTTGTTTTACTAAATATGTTTACAAGCAGAAATTAAGCTATGCTGTCTGTGAAGCTATGCTGTCTGTGAAGCTATGCTGTCTGTGAAGCTATGGTGTCTGTGAAGCTATGCTGTCGTTCATCAAGCTTTGGTTTTTCCGTGGTCTGACCAGGACTCAATCCATCCATCCAGTAGGAGGTAAACACACATAAAACTACTTACACAAATTATTTCCACCAGAAGTAGAGGAGAGGCCTGATTGGTTATCTATTGAAGTGGAGAGAGAGAGAGAGTGCGAGAGAGAGAAAGAAAGAAAGAAAGAAAAATAGAAAGAAAGAAATGAGAACGATAGAGAATGAGAGAGAGAAAGAGAGAGAGGGCAGCCAGGGTCTCCCGTGGGCTTTCGATAGAGAGGTAGAGAGCAAATGAGATGAACAGAGAGGATGAGAGGAGATGAGAAGAGACAAGAGAGAGAACAGGTGCTCAGAAGTGACCTCCCGTAGGCTAGTAATGAAGAGATAGGGGCGGGGAGAAGGGGACTGAGGATAGAAGAAAGCAGGGGATAAAAGAAGTGAACATTAAATACTGTCCTCCCATATAGGGGTGATGGAAAGAAAAGGAAAGAGAGAAAGACAGAGATAAAAGAGGCAGAGAAGAGAATAGAATGGTATGGCCAGCAGCATACCGCCCTGCATCCCACTGCTGACTTGTCATTGAAGCTAAGTAGGGTTGGTCCCTGGATGAGAGACCAGATGCGGCTGTAAGTGGTGCTGGAGGGCCCGTAGGAAGCGCTCTTTCCTCTGGTCCAATTTTTTTATTTTCATATCCCAATGCCCCAGGGCAGGAATTGGGGACATTGCCCTGTACAGGGTGCTGTCTTTCGGATGGGATGTTAAACGGGTGTGTTGACTCCTAAATTCTCAATCTGGCCCTCATACCATCATGGCCACCTAATCATCCCCACCTTACAATTGGCTCATTCATCCCTCCTCTCCCCTGTAACTATTCCCCACGTTGTTGCTGTAGAGAATGTGTTTTCAGTCAACATATCTGGTAAAATAAGAGTTAAATGAAAAAAAYTGAAGAGTATGAGGTAAAACAGGGATGGTAGTCAAATCTGAGATGCTGGTTTTCTTTGTGATATTTATGTGTTTGATTAATGTCACTCATCTAGGTGCACAGGGTGGATTGCATATTCATATTGACAAACATTTATATAACCATTATTTTTGCCAGGTAAGTTACAAGTTAAGAATACATTCTCATTTCCAGCAATGTCCTGAGGATGAATTGCAATGAGATTCCCAGCTTCCATTTGGCTCCTTTAACCACTCCCCTTTCCCCTGCATATGCTATGTCCTTCCTAAACTATTCACCTTGGACTGACATGCTACTATTAGCAAATCAGTCTGTCAAGTCAATCCCAGAACCACTCAGCCAAACTAACCATTGACTTGATGCCTGCCTCTAACAGCCAGTCAGAATGGTCAGTTGATCCCTGAGATGCCAGAGCAGGCCTATAAAGCTGTCAGGATTATCTCACTGTCAAGAACACACACAGGTCAGCGAGTCAACCTCCGAGTGTAGTCAGCCAGCAGATCAGGATACTTGAGAAGCCATGCAGACGATCCGGCATGGAGAGTTGATCTATGATTCTTAGAATGATTCTCAGTGCAATATGATACCGTTATTCGCTTTGAGAATGCTATTACCTTCACAAAAACATACAACAGAACGACTGTTGGGTCAGACAGTAGCAGTAGGGGAAAAGGTTGCGCGGGGGGGGTTGTATGTAGAAGGACTGAGAAGCTCCGTTCTTGTGACTTTTTTAAAAGGTAATTCTACTCCAAAATGAATGAAAACAAAAGTACGCTGACTCCATCTACAATATAATTTCCAACTCCAGAAATGAATCAAAGAACATATTGATAAAATGTTAACATGTTGGACCATTCATATAGCCATATTATCAGGTATGCTATTAGCAATGAGCATCACCTGTAGCCCAACTGATGCAGCATAGTGGCTATAAATAAATAAGTTGAAGCATGGGGTTGCCTGTCTGCGTTTACCTTATTGAGCTAATCATTAGTAGTCCTGCATCAGGTCGGAAACCCACGGTTCTCCAGTTGGTGAGCGGCATAAAAATCAGCTGGTCGGTGGAATGAAATAATTCTTTAAACACGGTGGTCAGCTCGCGTTTCAGAACAACTACATTGCAGGTCGGAAACATTTTCCATCAGGAAGTTGTTGTGTTGCATTATGTTGCGAGTTCCATTCTGTGAGTGGCAAGGCAGATGTACGGCTACCAGCCATGCACCACTTGTGTGGTGATAAAACATTCTTATTTGTCCACGAGTAGAGCTTATGTTCCCTCTTCCCACGTGAGAATACGACACATTGTCAAATTTACTTTCCCTGGATAGCCTAGCTCACGTGAAAATGACGCCTAACCAGAGAAATAAACAGAGAAATAAAAAGAATGGTCTCAGAGCAGAAAGTATAATATGTTATTCAAATCCATGCCACTCCATTTAGTATGACATGTTACTTTATGTTACGTTACATTACATTGGCCTACGTAAATCCGGGACACACACATTTGTATGATATGTTAGGTTTGGTACGACAGAGGTGGATGGGTGGGCGTATTACGGGTATGTCTAGCAACCCAAAGGTTGCGTGTTTGAATCTCATCATGGACAACTTTAGMTAATTAGCTGCTTTGCAACTACTTACTACTCTTTAGGTACTGCAACTACTACCTTTTGACACCCAGGTGGCAACACGCATCTCTGCATGCCTGGCAGATATCTCAGCTTGGATGTCGACCCACCACCTCCAGCTCAACCTAGAACAAGACGAAGCGGCTCTTCCTCCCGGGGAAAGCCTGCCTGCTCCATGACCTCTCCATCATGATTGACAACTCCAGTGTCTCCCCCCCAGAGTGCAAAGAACCTTGGCGTGACCCTGGACAACACCCTGTCGTTCTCTGTAAACATCAAAGCAGTGACCCGCTCCTCCAGGTTCATGCTCTACAACATCCGTAGAGTACAACCCTACCTCACACAGGAAGTGGCGCAGGTCCTAATCCAGGCACTTGTCATGGACTACTGTAACTCACTGTTGGCTGGGCTCCCCACTTTTGCCATCAAACCCCTGCAACTCATCCAGAATGCTGCAGCCCACCTGGTCTTCAACCTTCACAAGTTCTTCCTTGTCACCCCACTCTGCACACTCCACTGGCTTCCAGTCGAAGCTCGCATCCACTACAAGACCATGATACTTGTCTATGGAGCAACAAGAGGAATTGCCCCTCCCTACCACCAGGTTATGTTTAAACCCTACACACCAACCTGAGAACTGTTCTGCCATCTCTGGTGTCTTGGCCCACCCACCACTACGGGAAAGCAGCTCCAGCTCAACCCAGTCAAAGCTCCAAGTTCCCAATTGTGGAACCAGCTTCCCCCTGAAGCTAGGACAGCAGAGTCCCTGCCCATGTTCAGAAAACATCTGAAACACTACCTCTTCAAAGAGTATTTTAAATAATCCCACAGTACCCCCCCATACTTAACTTCTCTAGGATAGGGGGCAGCATTTTCACGTTTGGATGAAAAGCATACCCAAATTCAACTGCCAGCTACTCATCCCCAGAAGATAAGATATGCATAGTATTAGTAGATTTGGATAGAAAACACTCTGAAGTTTCTAAAACTGTTTGAATCATGTCTGTGAGTATAACAGAACTTATTTAGCAGGCRAAACCCCGAGGACAAACCATTCAGATTTTGTTTTTGAGGTCACTCTCTTTTCAATGAGTTTTCATTGGGAATCCAGATTTCAAATTGAACTTCTTGCAGTTCCTACCGCTTCCACTGGATGTCAACAGTCCTTAGAAATTGGTTGAGGTTTTTTAATTGTGTAATGAAGAAGTACGGCCATCTTGAACGAGGGTCACTTGAAGTGTACTGTTTGTTAGAGGCGCGTGACCAGAAAGCTAATATCAACGTGTGTTGATATTACATTCACGACACAGCCCAGACTCGCCGAAACACCAGAGAGAGAGAGATCCACGCATGCTACCTCCTTAAAACCTGTTGTTTGGGATAGGGGGCAGCATTTTCACGTTTGGATGAAAAGCGTGCCCAGAGTAAACTGCCTGCTACTCAGTCCCAGTTGCTAATATATGCATATTATTAGTATATGTGGATGGGAAACACTCTGAAGTTTCTACAACTGTTTGAATGATGTCTGTGAGTGTAACAGAACTCATATGGCAGGCAAAAACCTGAGAAAAAATCCAACCAGGAAGTGGGAAATCTGAGGTTGGTCGTTTTTCAACTCATTCCCTATTGAAGATACAGTGGGATATTGGTCATGTTGCACTTCCTAAGGCTTCCACTAGATGTCAACAGTCTTTAGAACCTTGTTTGATGCTTCTACTGTGAAGTGGGGGCGATTGAGAGGGGAATGAGTCAGAGGTCTGCCAGAATGCCTTGAGCACATGATGCTCGTTCACGTGAGAGCGAGCTCTGTTCCATAGCTTTTCTACAGACAAAGGAATTCTCCGGTTGTAACAATATTGAAGATTTATGTTAAAAACATCCTAAAGATTGATTCTATATTTCGTTTGACATGTTTCTACGAACTGTAATATGACTTTTCGTCTGAACTTTCGCCTGGACCTGCCCTCGCGTCGTGGGTTTAGATTGTGTACTGAACGCGCRAACCAAAATAAGTTATTTGGACATAAATGATGGACTTTATTGAACAAATCAAACAATTATTGTGGAACTGGGATTCCTGGGAGTGCATTCTGATGAAGAACATCAAAGATAAGTGAATATTTATAATGCTATTTCTGACTTATGTTGACTCCAACATGGCGGACACCTTATTGGGTTGTGTTGGTCTCTGAGCGCCGTACTCAGATTATGGCATGGTTTGCTTTTTCCGTAAAGTTTTTTTGAAATCTGATTCAGCGGTTGCATTAAGGAGAAGTATATCTTTAAATCTGTGAATAACACTTGGATCTTTTATCAATGTTTATTATGAGTATTTCTGTAAATTGATGTGGCTCTGTGCAAATTCACGGGATGTTTTGGAGGCAAAGCCAAATGTAAACTGAGGTTTTTGGATATAAATATGAACTTGATCGAACAAAACATACATGTATTGTGTAACATGTTGTHCCGGGAGTGTCATCTGATGAAGAATATCAAAGGTTAGTGATTCATTTTATCTCTATTTCTGATTTTTGTGACTCCTCTCTTTGGTTGGAAAATCGCTGTATGCTTTCTGTGACTAGTTGCTGACCTAACATAATGATATGTTCTGCTTTCGCCGAAAAGCTTTTTTGAAATCGGACACTGTGGTTGGATTAACGAGAATTGTATCTTTAAAATGGTGTCTAATACTTGTATGTTTGAGAAATTTGAATTATGAGATTTCTGTTGATTGAATTTGGCGCCCTGCAATTTCATTGGATGTTGGCGAAACCCCAGTCCTAGACAGGTTAAAAGGAATGGTCATTTCCATGTCTCTCTAGTTGGTGTGTTCTTAATTGTTGCTTTGAATCATTGGTGGGTCCCCTGCGGGACGGTTGAGCTAACGCAGGCTAATGCGATTAACATAAGGTTGTAAGTAACAAGAACATTTTCCAGGACATAGACATATCTGATATTGGCAGAAATCTTAAATTCTTGTTCATCTAACTGCCCTGTCCAATTTACAGTAGCTATTACAGTGAAATAATACCATGCTATTGTTTGAGGAGAGTGCACAGTTTTGAACATGAAAAGTAATTAATAAACAAATTAGGCACATTTGGGCAGTCTTGATAAAACATTTTGAACAGAAATACAATGGTTCATTGCACAGACACTGCTGCCATCTCGTGGCCAGAATCTAAATTGCACCTGGGCTGGAATAATACATTATGGCCTTTCTCTTGCATTTCAAAGATGACGGTACAAAAAAAATACCAAAAAACGGTTGTTTTTTTCTTGATGTTCTTTTACCAGATCTAATGTGTTATATTCTCCTATATTCCCTTCACATTTCCACAAACTTCAAAGTGTTTCCTTTCAAATGGTACCAAGAATATGCAGATCCTTGCTTCAGGGCCTGAGCTACAGGCAGTTAGATTTGGGTATGTCATTTTAGGCAAAAATAAAAAATAAAAAAAGGGGCCGATCCTTAAGATTAAATCCTCCTAGTGTGCAGCTGTGACATCATTGTTCCGCGACGTAAGGGCGTAAGGAAGGACACCGCTTGTTTAGGTTTGTCAGCTCAAGCCAGTGGACCAGCAGCAAAGAATCTAACCAAAAGCCCACACAAATCAGATCCAAAGAGATTGTCAGTCCTTACTCTCTGGTAACGTGTGGGTGGGTGGTCATATTTTCATTTCAGTTGCTGCTTTGAGAGACCAGAGCTTATTCTGACCCCTTTAGCTCTCACCCTCTCCATCGGCATCCCTGTCTTAGCTCTTTTCAGATGTCCTTTACTCTGTGTGACTGTCATCAAAATGCATGTCCTGGGTTTGTGAGAGGGTTGTTTGGCCACATCTGCATGTGCTGTGCTCAAAAAACAAGTTTGAGTACAGCCTATACACATTCTCAGTCTATTCATAATATATGTTATTTAACGTGGTCATTTATTCATTATTTAGCCTCCCAAGCCGTATCTCTGAATGTAATCTGACATGTACAACACATGTGCACAAACACGTACACACCGCATGTAGTCCTCAGACATATCATTGCGTGAACATGTGCAATGTGAGTGTTTCTCTGTCATACATATGTATGTGCACGTGTGTGAGCGAGTGTGCACATATTTGATTTGATTGATTAGGATCCCCATTAGCCAACGCAATTGGCGACAGCTAGTTTTACTGGAGACCAACAAATAACGAAAAATACTTTACAATTTAAATAAGTGAAAGGAGCCAATATATTCTGTTGCTTGTATGCTGCTTTTCCTTCACTCTGCAGTCCAACTCATCACAAACCATCGCAATTGGGTTGAGGTCGGGTGATTGAGGAGGCCAGGTCATCTGATGCAGCACTCCGTCACTCTCCTTGGTCAAATAGCCCTTACACAGCCTGGAGGTGTGTTGGGTCATTGTCCTGTTGAAAAACACATGATAGTCCCACTAGGCGCAAACCAGATGGGATGACGTATTGCTGCAGAATGCTGTGGTAGCCATGCTGCTTAAGTGTGCCTTGAATTCCAAATAAATCACAGTGTCACCAGCAAAGCACCCCACACCATTACATCTCCTCCTCCATGCTTCACGGTGGGTACCACACATGCGGAGATCATCCATTCTCGTACTCTGCGTCTCACAAAGACACGGCGGTTGGAACAAAAATCTTCAATTTGGACTCATCAGACCAAAGGACAGATTTCCACCGATCTAATGTCCATTGCTTGTGTTTCTTGGCCCAACCAAGTCTCTTCTTATTGTTGGTCTTTAGTAGTGGTTTCTTTGCAGCAATTCGACCATGAAGGCCTGATTCACACAGTCTCCACTGACCAGTTGATGTTGAGATGTGTCTGTTACTTGGACTCTGAAGCATTTATTGGGCTGCAATTTCTGAGGCTGGTRACTCTAATGAACTTATCCTCTGCAGCAGAGGTAACTCTGGGTCTTCCTTTCCTGTGGCGGTCCTCATGAGAGCCAGTTTCATCATAGCGCTTGATGGTTTTTGTGACTGCACTTGAAGAAACTTTCAAAGTTATTGAAATATTCCGCTTTGATTGACTTTCTTGTCTTAAAGTAATGATGGATTGTCATTTCTCTTTGCTTATTTGAGCTGTTCTTGCCATAATATGGACACGGTCTTTTACCAAATAGGGCTATCTTCTGTATACCACCCCTACCTTGTCACAACACAACTGATTGGCTTAAACGCATTAAGGAAATAAATTCCACAAATTAACTTTTAACAAGGCACACCTGTTGATTGAAATGCATGAAGCTGGTTGAGAAAATGCCAAGAGTGTGCAAAGCTGTCATCAAGGCAAACGGTGGCTACTCTGAAGAATCTCAAATATTTTGATTTGTTGAACACTTTTTTTGGTTACTACATGACTCCATATGTGTTATTTTATAGTTTTGATGTTTTCACTAATATTACACAATGTAGAAAATAGTAAAAAATAAAGAAAAACACTGGAATGAGTAGGTGTGTCCAAACTTTTGATTGGTACTGTATATACCTTTTTTGCTCAGAGAACTTGGGGGCCAAATAAAACATCCCGCCAGTTGCGGAACCCTGATTTAGAATTAAGTGATGTATTGGCCATGCATATTGAAAAAACAAGTACAACTGCCTCAATTTTGCTTGACCCCAGGAAGAGCTGCTGCTGCCTTGGCAGGAAGTAATGGGGATCCATAATAAATATAAATACAAATACACAGGTACAGCCTGCCAGGCACGTTAGTAAAACACCTGCCTGCCTTTCTGTCTGTCTGTCATTCTGTCGGGGTATACTGTACATGTGAAGGGTCAGCCACAGCACTTCAACCTCCCCCCTAACACCCTAAAGAGCTCTCAGCTCAACAACACCACCCTCTCAAGAGCCTGGGTCTCATGTTCTGCATGTCAGTGTGTCATCTTATAGAGGGAATTCTTAGTCACAGAGGGAGCTTACTCCTATCAAACGCTTAAACCTATCCTATCGTTTCTGATATATGTGAAGTACCTACTGGCTATGAGCTAGGGGCTAGGGGCTATGAGCTATGGGCTAGGGAGTTGTTTCTGGACAGGGCCATAGTTTATCAAGTTAACTCCATAAGAGAGAAGTTAAAAGTCAGTGGTGTAAAACAACCCCAGTGTTGGTGTTAATAACTAGTGTTGAGTGTGATTGTGTCTGTGGAGAGAAAAACATTCCCATCAAAACCACACCGATCATTTTCCTGTTCCCCATCATGCTCTACTGCAGACTTTTTTAGTATTGTTTTTGATATGTGTTTTTGCATGTACAGTACATTGATTGAATAATCTTATGCTACACAAAGGTAAATAACATACATTTTTCTAAACTAATCCAATCATTTCGTTAGATTTATTGCACCCGTTACTGAAATGGTTGTTCAAGTTTAAATGGTTTAGGTAAACTCCTTAACCCTGACTGTCATCCTGAATGCAGTTTGCTGGATGTTGTTGGATGTTCTAACTCTGTCTGGATTTCAATGGGAATTACACATCACTAGGTAAGCCAGAACAAAGTGACTTATAGACCTAATGTGGCCTTCAAACCAGGAGGTTCCTAACACCACTGTGTAAAACTGGGTCATTAAATTAAAGCCTTATGATACGCACTGAGTAACCCACCCCCCACACACACATGTTTTTACCCTCATTCATCAGGGCATGGACTCTACAAGGTGTCCAAAGCGTTCCATAGGGATGCTGGCCCATGTTGACTCCAATGCTTCCCACAGTTGTGTCAAGTTGGCTGGATGTCCTTTGGGTGGTGGACCATTCTTGATACCCACGGGAAACTGTTGAGCGTGAATAATCCAGCAGTTCTTGACAGAAACTGGTGCGCCTGGCACCTACCACCATACCCCGTTCAAAGGCACTTAATAAATCTGTTGTCTTGTCTATTCACCTTCTGAATGGTACACATACACAATCCATGTCTCAACTGTCTCAAGGCAAAACAATCATTCTTTAACTGGTCTCCTCCCCTTCATCTACACCAATTGAAGTGGATTTAACAAGTGACATCAATAAGGGATCATTGCTTCCACCTGAATTAATCTGGTCAGTCTATGTCATGGAAAGAGCAGGTGTTCTTAATGTTTTGTAATATATTTTCAGAAACAGTTAMATTTTTATGATAATGTTCGCTTACAGTAGAAACTCACTTAGTGAAATCCACAGGACTGAAAATGAACATTCTACATTAAACCCTGGGTCAGTTTCTCTATCACTAACAAATACACTGCTAATTCCCTAACACCAACCATTAGTAGTATTATMTGTTTCCACCATCCAATGTAGGAGATGTGGGTATTATTTGCACCAAAATCAGTGGAAAAAGTAGTCAATTGTCATACTTGAGTAAAAGTGAAGATACCTAATTGAAAATGACTCAAGTAAAAGCAAAAGTCACCCAGTAAAATACTACTTGAGTAAAAGTCTAAAAGTATTTGGTTTTAAATATACTTAAGTATCAAAACAAAATGTAATTGCTAAAATGTACTTAAGTATCAAAAGTTAAAGCATGTGTGTTTAGTGAGTTCTCCAGATCAGAGGCAGTAGGGATGACCAGGTATGTTCTCTGTATAGATTGAACCATTTTCCAGGCAAAATGTAACGATTACTTTCGGATGTCAGGGAAAATGTATTGAGTAAAAAACACATTATTTTCTTTAGGAATGTAGTGAAGTAAAAATAAAAGTTGCCATAATAATATCTCCCTTAACATACTCCACTTAGGAAAATCAATAGATCTGGATAAACTGCAATGGATAGAAAGGCTGCTTCTATAGATGTGTATGTATGGACATATAAAGATAGATACAGTATACACACACACGGAGAGGAGATAGACCCTCCTCCTGTGGGTGACTACCTATACCTAGGCCTCCTCCTGTTGTACACTATACCTAGAGCCTCCTTCCTGTTGCACGCTATACTAGACTCCTCCTGTTGACTACGCTATACCTAGCTCCTCCTGTTGGCTACGCTATACTAGACCCTCTCCTGTTGGTTACGCTATACCTAGACCCTCCTCCTGTTGCTACACTATACCTAGACCCTCCTCTGTTGACTACGCTTACCTAGGCCCTCCTTCCTGTTGGTACTACTATACTTAGACCCTACCTCTGTTGACTACCCTATACCTAGACCTCCTCCTGTTGACTACGCTATACCTAACCTCCTCCTGTGGCTACCTATATCCTAGCCCTCTCCTGTTGCTCAACTATACCTAGGCCTCCTCCTGTTGACTACGCTATACCTAGGCTCCCTTTCACGCTATACCGACCCTCCTGTTGATACTTACTCTAGACTCCACTGTTGACTACGCTATACCTAGGCCCTCCTCTGTTGACTAACGCTATACTAGGCCCTCCTACCTCTTGTTGGCTACGCTATACCTAGGCCTCCACCTGTTGGCTACGCTATAACCTAGGCCTCCACCTGTTGCTACGCTATACCTAGGCCTCCAACCTGTTGACTATACGCATATACCTAGACTCCTCCTGTTGACTACGCTATACCTAGCCCTCCTCCTGTTGCTACGCTATCCTAGGCCCTCCTCCTGTTGACTAGCTATACCTAGCCCTCCTCCTGTTGCTACGCTATACCTAGACCCTCTCCTGTTGGCTACGCTATAACCTAGGCCCTCCTCTGTTGGCTATGCTATACCTAGGCCCTCCACCTGTTTGGCTACGCTATACTAGGCCCTCCTCCTGTTGACTACGCTATACTAGCCCTCCCTGTTGACTACGCTCTATACCTAGACCCTCCTCCTGTTTGACTACGCTATCAACTAGGCCCTCCTCCTGTTTGGTACCTATACCTAGGCCTCCTGCCTGTTGAGCTACGCTAAACTACTAGGCCCTCCTCCTGTTGACTCAACCTATACTCTAGGTGCCTCCTCCTGTTGCTACGCTAATAACCTAGGCCCCTCCTGTTGACACGCTATACCTAGGCCCTCCTCCTGTTGACTACGCTATACTAGGCCTCCTCCTGTTGTACGCTAACCTAGCCTCTCTGTTGACTACCCTATACCTAGACCTCCTCTGTTGTACGCTATACCTAGGCCTCCTCTGTTGACTACGCTATTACCTAGACCCTCCTCCTGTTGACTAACTATACCTAGGCCTCTCCTGTTGACTACGCCTAGAACTAGGCCTCCTCCTGTTGACTACGCTATAACCCTAGGCCCTCCAACCGTATAGGTCCAGAGTTCAGCCCCCAACTCTAGGCCTGTACAACCAGCCATCCAGGACACGAAAACAGCTCTACCAAGGCCTGGAACAAAGAAAAGACTCCCCTCAGAACAGACAGAGTCCCTACTGAATGGATCAAGGTGCGACCATATCTGTTTCGTTAGCGATAGCTCCATCATAATCCTCCTTGTTGTAGATCAGCAGTCCGCTTCTTCTATGGGAGGCTTATCCTAGGGAGCCAACATCCTCTCAGAGAAGAGCCCGGGTCCACCACCCGCCTCCCGTTGCCACGTCAACAGTCACCACATACAGAGCCTTCTTGCTGGCTGTGAAAAAAGGCCCCCATCTTCGTAGGTCTTGAACGATAGGATATTTCCCCTTCTCTCCCGGTGTTCTCCTGCAGCGGCAACAATGGTAGAAGGTAAGTCAGTCTCTGCTTCCTACCCAGCAGCGTCCTGCATGAGTCCGTGTAGTGCAGCACGGACCGCTCCAA
>NW_019943745.1:13664-16831 GCF_002910315.2 Salvelinus sp. IW2-2015 | reverse complement strand
CACAGAGAGACAGAGACAGAGAGCGACAGAGAGAGAGGAGAAGAGAGCAGAGAGACAAAGGAGAGAGAAGCGACAGAGAGAGAGAGAGACAGAGAGAGAGAGAGACAGAGAGAGAGAGAGAGAGAACAGAGAGAGAGACAGAGAGAGAGACAGAGAGAGAGACAGAGAGAGAGACAGAGAGACAGAGAGAGAGACAGAGAGAGAGAACAGAGGAGACAGAGAGAGAGAGACAGAGAGAGACGAGAGAAGAGACAGAGAGACAGCGACAGAGAGAGAGAGTAGACAGAGAGAGAGAGAGACAGAGAGTCAGAGAGAGAGCACAGATGCACAGGATCCTCTCAGTGGTGCATATGCTGCAGAAGGAGAGAAGGAGTGAGCAGCAGAAGGAAGGAGGCCATTTAATCTCCAATAATAGCAAATGATCAATATCCTGCACAGTGTTACTGCAGACCAGGCAGGGAAGGGAAGAGAGGGAGATGGCCCTGTGCGTGTGTGCCATACAGTCTGCCAGATTTAATCTGAGATATCTTCCTTTGTAATCATTATCAAATAGCTTGATCACTAGCAAATAGCTACAGTACTCTTGTATTGTCAGCACAATACAACAACCTATTTTATCCTGTTGGTGCAGTGCTTCGGCATATCTGTAGGTAGCTAGAAAATGTCAGCGCTGTAGCATAGCTAAAGAGAGAAAGTGAGAGACAGAGAGAGAGACTCGGACAGAAAACAAGACAGAAGAAAGTTGATAAAATGTGAGTTCTGTATGTTTTGCTGTATAATACCACCCTATTTACTAAGCATTAGTTTGAAATATTTTTTAGATGGCGGTGAGGTGCTTTTAGTTTTTTGGATGGTTTAGTTGGGATTTGAGATTACTCTTGTGTGTGCTTTTGAGAGAGAGATAGAGAAACATATTATTTATTAAAAAATTCTTTATTGGCCAATAGTTACATCATTAAAAACACAAAGTTTACTTCATTTTAACAGACTATAGTTAAACCAAGCCCCCCTCCTAGTCCACTGCACACAGAAACACCTGCTGCAGCACGGACCGCTCCACCACCTGCTGCAGCACGGACCGCTCCACCACCTGCTGCAGCACGGACCGCTCCACCACCTGCTGCAGCAGCCTGATGGACTTTATGGAGGAAGCCTTTGCCATTTCGCTGGAAAATTTCCACCCTCTTCTTGCAGGTCACCCAATTTTGTGAACCCTGCTCTCACAAGCCTGGCCAGAAGCTGGCAGAGGTCAGCACTCTGGTCTGGATAAGTGGGATGTGAAACAGTGGCTTCTCCATTATCCATGCTCCTGGACGTGAAACATCTCTGTGAACAGATAGTGTTTTTCCACGGCCAAAGAACGGTAGAACAGAGTAAATGGCTGACATGTCGACCTGCTCCAGATCCAACAGGAACAAGTGTCTGTCATACCCAAGGTCCCCTGCTCTCCTCAGAACAGCCCAGGCAATGCCTCTCCAGCACACCCCCTGCTGGTACAGATGTCTCTGTACAGCTTGTAGACGGAAAGCTGTCACTCTGGACCTAATGTCTACCAGCCCTTGGTCCCCCGCATGCAAAGGGATGTGTAACACTGCTGCGCGTGTCCAGTGTTGGTAAGACCAAACTAAATCCACCAGTCACCTCTGGAGTTGCTTATCGAGACACTATGGGAGATCCAACACCATCAGCCTGTGCCAGAGAATTGAAGTGGCCATGTTGTTAGCGACMAGGATCCTTCCCCTGAAAGACATCAGTTGCAACAACCACCACGATTTAGACAGCTTAGCCTCAACCTTGTTCACCAGCCCCTCCCAGTTTCTCTCCTGAAACTCTGAGGTCCCCGAGAACACCCCTAAGAACCTCATCCCTACACTTCCCCACTGTAGTCCCCCAGGAAGAATAGGAGATCCTGCTCTGGCCTATTTCCCCATAATCAGACCCTAACCTTTCTCTCAGTTCACCTTAGCTGATGGTGCCCCCTCAAACAGCACTAAAGCCCAAATCACCTTCTAGAGAGAGAAAGAGAGAGATCCAAAGAGAGAGAGACAGGGAGAGAGAGAGAGAGAGAGACTCAGATAGAGAGAGAGCTAGAGACGGAGACAGAAAGAGAGAGACTCAGAGAGAGAGAAAGAGAGAGAACACAAATGAAAGAAAGAGAGAGAGAGAGAACACAAATTAAAGAGAGAGAGAGATAATGGAGAATAATGTTATATTGAGGAGGAGTAGGCCCTTTCCTGTTTCAGCATGACAATGCCCCTGTGCACAAAGCGAGGTCCATACACAAATGGTTTGTCGAGATAGGAGTGGAGGAACTTGACTGGCCTGCACAGAGCCCTGACCTCACACACACACACACACACACACACACACACACACACACACACACACACACACACACACACACACACACACACACACACACCATATGTCCATATGTCTTCCAATGCGTGTGTATTATGTGGTGGACAGACCAAGGCCTGGCTGACAGGGTGTTAGATGTAGTCCCCCAGCCAGTCAGTGAGACAGTGTAGACCTCTCTAACACAGAGCGACTAGACACATTCCTACATAACAAGACCTCTCTAACACAGCGACTCGACTTAGGACACAGACCTTCTCTAACCACAGACCTCTTCTAACACAGAGCGACTAGGACACAGAACCTCTCTAACACAGACCTCTGTAACACAGAGCGACTAGGACACAGCAGTATCCTACCTGACCACATTACACGACTCTAGCCCTAAGAGCGGGATAAAGACATAGAGAGATGGAGAAAAACTATTGGCATGAAGAGAGAGAAATAGAAAAAGACAGACAGAATGGAGGAGTAGAGAGAGAGGATATTTAGAGAGAGAGAGAATGTCCATTGAAGCCAAAACAGCTACACAACACTAAAACATATCCATGCCTGCTGATCGCTGTGGAGTAATTGGCTTTTAAGCACAGTCTGTGGGTGGGAAGAGCACACTGCCCTGCCTTTGAATACAACACTCGTAGATTCACTACGTATCTGGAAAACTGCTCGTCCAAACATGTCGTTCCAAAGTCACGGGTATTAATATGGAGGTTGTTCCTCCCTTTGCTATAAACAGCCTCCACTCTTCTGGGAAGGTTTGTCCACTAGATGTTGGAACATTGCCTGTGGGACTGGCTTCATCAGCCGAC
>NW_019943745.1:5576-7184 GCF_002910315.2 Salvelinus sp. IW2-2015 | reverse complement strand
TGTGTGTGTGTGTGTCTTTAATTGCAGCAGTGAGAGTCCACCGTAATCAAACTCATTCACCTGCACTACAGGAAAACAGATGTCCGTGACCTTTGAACCAGAGAACCAAACAGAGAATCAACTACACTACAACACACCATCACCTGGGCTCAAATACTATTTCAAATATCTCAAATAATGTCACATACAGTGCATTTGGAAAGTATTCAGACCCCTTGACTTTTTSCAYGTTTTGTTACACTAGACTTATTCTAAAATTGATTAAATACTTTTTTTAACCTCATCAATCTACACACAATACCTCATAATGAAAAAGCAAAAACTGGTTTTAGACATTTTTGCAAATGTATATGAAAAAGAATATGTAATGTCGCCTTCACATAAGTATTCAGACCCTTTACTCAGTACTTTGTTGAAGCACCTTTGGCAGCGATTACAAGCTTGGCACACCTGTATTTGGGGAGTTTCTCCCATTCTTCTCTGCACATCCTCTCAAGCTCTGTCAGGTTGGATGGGGAGGTTCGCTGCACAGCTATTTTCAGGTCTCTCCAGAGATGTTCGACCGGGTTCAAGTCAGGGCTCTGCCTGGGCCACTCAAGGACATTCAGAGACTTGTCCTGAAGCCACTCCTGCGTTGTCTTGGCTGTATACCTAGGGTCGTTGTCCTGTTGGAAGGTGAACATTCACCCCAGTCTGAGGTCCTGAGTGCTCTGGAGCAGGTTTTCATCATGGACCTCTTTGTACTTTGCTCAGTTCATCTTTCCCTCGATCCTGACTAGTCTCCCAGTCCCTGCTGCTGAAAAACATCCCCCAGAGCATGATGCTGCCACCACCATGCTTCACCGTAGGGATGGTGCCAGGTTTCCTCCAGACGTGACGCTTGGCATTCAAGCCAAATAGTTCAATCTTGGTTTCATCAGACCAGAGAATCGTGTTTCTCATGGTCTGAAAGTCCTTTAGGTGTCTTTTGGCAAACTCCAAGCGGGCTGTCATGTTCCTTTAACTGAGGAGTGGCTTCCGGCTGGCCACTCTACCATAAAGGCCTGATTGGTGGAGTGCTGCAGAGATGGTTGTCCCTCTGGAAGGTTCTCCCATCTCCACAGAGGACCTCTGCAGCTCTGTCAGAGTGACCATTATGTCATTGGTCACCTCCCTGACCAAGGCGCTTCTCCCCAGAATGCTCAGTTTGGCCAGGCGGCCAGCTCTAGGAAGACTCTTGGTGGTTCCAAACTAATTCCAATTAAGAATGATTGAGGCTAATGTGTTCTTAGGGGACCTTCAATGCTGCAGACGTTTTTTGGTACCCTTCCCCAGATCTGTGCCTCGACACAATCCTGTCTCGGAGCTCTACGGATAATTATTTGGTTTTTGCTCTGACATGCACTGTTTACTGTGGGACCTTACATAGACAGATTGTGTGCCTTTCCAACTCATGTTCAATCAATTAAATTTACCACAGGTGGACACCAATCAAGTTGTAAAAACATCTCAAGKATGATCAATGGAAACAGGATGCACCTAAACTCAATTTCGATTCTGAATTTTGGAAAGTATTCAGTATTTACCATAATGAAATACACATGTATTTGAACCCAGATCTGGACATCC
>NW_019943745.1:0-1944 GCF_002910315.2 Salvelinus sp. IW2-2015 | reverse complement strand
TCCCCACCGGCCAGTCTGAAAGACAGACAACACTCACAGGATCATGGTTGATGAGAGAGAGAGAGAGAGAGAGAGAGAGAGAGAGAGAGAGAGAGAGAGAGAGAGAGAGAGAGAGAGAGAGAGAGAGAGAGAGAGAGAGAGAGAGAGAGAGAGAGAGAGAGAGAGAGAGAGAGAGAGAGAGAGAGAGAGAGAGAGAGAGAGAGAGAGAGAGAGAGAGAGAGAGAGAGAGAGAGAGAGAGAGAGAGAGAGAGAGAGAGAGAGAGAGAGAGAGAGAGAGAGAGAGAGAGAGAGAGAGAAGACGAGAAAAGGAAGAGAGGAGAGAGAGCGAGAGAGAGAGAGAGAGAGAGAGAGAGAGAGAGAGAGGAGAGAGAGAGAGAGAGAGAGAGAGAGAGAGAGAGAGAGAGAGAGAAGAGAGAGAGTGAGGCTTTCTCCATCTTTAATGTGGGAGATGACAGAGAAGTGGAGTGTAGAGGACCACTAATTAACCAAACTGCAGGTTGACACAACATGACTGTTGACTGGTTAAATAACGTAATGGTAATTTACAAGGTCCCGGAATTTTATTTTGGGCTACAATCTATGGTAACTTTAGTCATTTATAATTGAATAACTTTAAAAAATGTATTCATATAAAATAWAAWWWWTTTCCTTCATCTTTATACAATGAGTGTACAAAACATTAAGAACACCTCACTAATATGGAGGTGCACCCCCGTTTGCCCTCAGAACAGCCTCAATTCATCGGTGCATGGACTCTACAAGGTGTCAAATGTGTTTTACAGGGATGCTGGCCCATGTTGACTCCAATGCTTCCACAGTTGTGTCAAGTTGGCTGGTTGTCCTTTGGATGGTGGACCATTCTTGATACACACGGGAAACTGTTGAGCGTGAAAAACCCAACAGTTCTTGAAACAAACCGATGCGCCTGGCACCTACCCCCATACCCGTTTCAAATATTTTGTCTTTCCCGTTCACCCTCTGAATAGGGCAGCAGCTAGCCTAGTGGTTAAGAGCTTTGGGCCAGTAAACTGAAAGGTTGCTGTGTCAAGTCGCTGATATGAAAAATCTATTGATGTGCCCTTGAGCAAGGCACTTAACCATAATTGCTCCTGTAAGTCTTTCTGCATAAGAGTGTCTGCTAAAATGTAAGAAACATATGTAATCCATGTTTCAAGTCTTAAAAAGTGTTCTTCTACACTGATTGAAGTGGATTTAACAAGTAACATCAATAAGGGATCATATTGTCCCTGAGTTTCCAGGGCAGGGCTGCCCAACCCTCTTCCTGGAGATCTACCGTCCTTTGGGTTTTCAGTCCAACCCTAGTTTAACACACCTGATTCTACTAATTAGCTGCTCAACAAGACCTTAACTAGCTGAATCAGATACGCTACATTAGGGTTGGACTGAAAACATACAGGACGGTAGATCTCCAGGAACAAGGTTGGACTGAAAACATACAGGACAGTAGATCTCCAGGAAGAAAGTTGGACTGAACCTACAGGACAGTAGATCTCCAGGAAGCGGGTTGGACTGAAAACATACAGGACAGTAGATCTCCAGGAAGAGGGTTGGACTGAAAACATACAGGACAGTAGATTTTCAGGAAGAAGGTTGGACTGAAAACATACAGGACAGTAGATCTCCAGGAAGAAGGTTGGACTGAACCTACAGGACAGTAGATCTCCAGGAAGAGGGTTGGGACTGAAAACATACAGGACAGTAGATCTCCAGGAAGAAGGTTGGACTGAAAACATACAGGACAGTAGATCTCCAGGAAGAGGTTGGACTGAACCTACAGGACAGTAGATCTCGCAGAAGGAAGGTTGGACTGAACCTACAGGACAGTAGATCTCCAGGAAGAGGGTTGGGTGGCCCTGTTCAAGGGGAAACATCCATGGTTCTCAAACGTTACATTTCAAAGTTGTTCAAACATCCCATTTCTAT
>NW_019943744.1:80243-107910 GCF_002910315.2 Salvelinus sp. IW2-2015 | reverse complement strand
TCTGCTGAGCATCTCCTCTCTCAGTAGGAACCAGCTGCTGCACTCTCTCCTCTCAGTAGGAACCAGCTGCTGCACTCTCTCCTCTCAGTAGGAACCAGCTGCTGCACTCTCTCCTCTCAGTAGGAACCAGACTGCTGCTCTCTCCTCTCAGTAGGAACCAGCTGCTGCACTCTCTCCTCTCAGTAAGGCCCAGCTGCTGCACTCTCCTCTCAGTAGGAACCAGATTGCTACTGCTCTCTCCTCTCAGTAGGAACCAGATGCTACTACTCTCTCCTCTCAGTAGGAACCAAATGCTACTGCTCTCTCCTCTCAGTAGGAACCAGTGTGCACTCTCTCCTCTCAGTAGGAACCAGATGCTACTACTCTCTCCTCTCAGTAGGAACCAGCTGCTGCACTCTCTCCTCTCAGTAAGGCCAGCTGCTGCACTCTCCTCTCAGTAGGAACCAGATGCTACTGCTCTCTCCTCTCAGTAGGATCCAGATGCTACTACTCTCTCCTCTCAGTAGGAACCAGATGCTACTACTCTCTCCTCTCAGTAGGAACCAGATGCTACTACTCTCTCCTCTCAGTAGGACCAGATGCTACTACTCTTCATCTCAGTAGGACCAGATGCTACTACTCTCTCCTCTTCAGTAGGAACCAGATGCTACTACTCTCTCCTCTCAGTAGGACCCAGATGCTACTCTCTCCTCTCAGTAGGAACCAGATGCTACTACTCTCTCCTCTCAGTAGGACCCAGATGCTACTACTCTCTCCTCTCAGTAGGACCCAGATGCTACTACTCTCTCTTCTCAGTGAGATCCAGCTGCTGCACTTCTCTATCTCAGTAGGAACCAGATGCTCCTACTCTCTCCTCTCAGTAGGAACCAGATGCTACTATTCTTCCTCTCAGTAGGACCAGCTGCTGCACTCTCTCCTCTCAGTAGGAACCAGATGCTACTACTCTCTCCTATCAGTAGGAACCAGATGCTACTACTCTCTCATCTCAGTAGGAACCAGATGCTACTACTCTCTCTCTCAGTAGGAACCAGATGCTACTACTCTCTCCTATCGTAGGAACCAGATGCTACTACTCTCTTATCTAGTAGGAACCAGATGCATACTCTCTCCTCTCAGTAGGAACCAGATGCTACTACTCTCTCCTCTCAGTAGGAACCAGATGCTACTACTCTCTCCTCTCAGTAGGAACCAGATGCTACTGCTCTCTCCTATCAGTAGGAACCAGATGCTACTCACTCTCTCATCTCAGTAGGAACCAGATGCTACTACTCTCTCCTCTCAGTGGAACCAGTGCTACTACTCTCTCCTCTCAGTAGGAACCAAGATGCTACTACTCTCTCATCTTCAGTAGGAACCAGATGCTACTTCTCTCTCTCTTAGGACCCATATGCTACTACTCTCTCCTCTCAGTAGGAAACCAGATGCTACTACTCTCTCCTCTCAGTAGGAACCAGATGCTACTACTCTCTCCTCTCAGTAGGACCCAGATGCTACTACTCCTCTCCTCTCAGTAGGAACCAGATGCTACTGTCTCTCTCTTCAGTAGGAACAGATGCTACTACTCTCTCATCTCAGTAGGACCCAGCTGCTGCACTCTCTCCTCACGTAGGAACCAGCTTGCTGCACTCTCTCCTCTCAGTAGGAACCAGCTGCTGCACTCTCTACTCTCAGTAGGACCAGCTGCTGCACTCTTATCTCAGTAAGGCCAGCTGCTGCACTCTCTCCTCTCAGTAGGAACTAGATGCTACTGCTCTCTCCTCTCAGTAGGAACCAGATGCTACTGCTCTCTCATCTCAGGAGGAACCAGCTGCTGCACTCTCTCCTCTCAGTAGGAACCAGATGCTACTGCTCTCTCTCTCTCAGTAGGAACCAGATGCTACTGCTCTCTCATCTCAGTAGGAACCAGCTGCTGCACTCTCTCCTCTCAGTAGGAACCAGCTGCTGCACTCTCTCCTCTCAGTAAGGCCCAGCTGCTGCACTCTCCTCTCAGTAGGAACCAGATGCTACTGCTCTCTCCTCTCTAGTAGGAACGATGCTACTCACTCTCTCTCTCAGTAGGAACCAGATGCTAACTACTCTCTCTCTCAGTAGGACCAGATGCTACTACTCTCTCCTCTCAGTAGGACCAGATGCTACTATCTCTCCTCTCAGTGGACCCAGATGCTACTACTTTCTCCTCTCAGTAGGAACCAGATCTATACTCTCTCCTCTCAGTAGGACCCAGATGCTACTATCTCTCCTCTCAGTAGGACCAGATGCTACTACTCTCTCCTCTCGTAGGACCCAGATGCTACTACTCTCTCTCTCAGTAGGACCAGATGCTACTACTCTTCTTCTCATTGAGATCCAGCTGCTGCACTCTCTCATCTCAGTAGGAAAGATGCTACTACTCTCTCCTCTCAGTAGGAACCAGATGCTACTACTCTCTCCTCTCAGTAGGAACCAGCTGCTGCACTCTCTCCTCTCAGTAGGAACCAGATGCTACTACTTCTTCCTATCAGTAGGAACCAGATGCTACTACTCTCTCATCTTCAGTAGGAACCAGATGCTATATCTCTCCTCTCAGTAGGAACAGATGCTTACTACTCTCTCCTCTCAGTAGGAACCAGATGCTACTACTTCTCTCCTCTCAGTAGGAACCAGATGCTACTCTGTCTCTCCTATCAGTAGGAACCAGATGCTACTATCTCCTCATCTCAGTAGGAACCAGATGCTACTATCTTAGCTGGTTCCTACTGAGAGGAGAGAGTGCAGCAGCTGGTTCCTACTGAGAGGAGAGAGTGCAGCAGCTGGTTCCTACTGAGAGGAGAGAGTGCAGGTTCCTTCTGAACAATGCAGCAACAATAAGAAGTAATACAAGATAAGACACACTCTAGTTTGTGCATGTGTGTTTATGTATAACATAGTGTATGTTTTATCACAACTTATAAACAAAGCAGTCAGTAAGATAAATCAACCTACTCAGATAAGGACAGTCAGTCAGATAGAGACAGTCAGACAGATAGAGACAGTCAGTCAGATAAAGACAGTCAGTCAGATAGAGACAGACAGATAAATACAGTCAGACAGATAGAGACAGACAGATAAAGACAGTCAGACAGATAAAGACAGTCAGTCAGATAGAGACAGACAGATAAAGACAGTCAGACAGATGATGTCATGCACTAGGTCTTCCACCTCAGCTCTTGTTCCCTACATTACAGTATAGACATGGGTTGAGTACCAAATGACACCCTATACCCTGTATAGTACATTTCTTCTTACCAGGGTCCATAGGGCTCTGGTCCAAACTAGTGCAGTATTGGAGAGTGAATGTTTAAGCGTTAAAACGTTTAAATGAAATTGGGATGTTACCATTAAGAAAAAATGGCTATCCGTCACAATGCTGTAATGTTAGTAGAAGATATGAATCTTTAAAATAATTTGCTGTGGATATATAGTCCTCTGCACGTCACCGTCGTTAACATTTGGAAAAATGGCAGATAAAAGGCGAGTGACAGAACACCCTACTCTCTGCCCCGAGTCAGTAAACATTTGATTGAAGAATGTGAAGAATGTCGTCCCACTTCCATCTCGCTCCATCTTCTCCCACTGCCGGCAGCAGGGCTTCCTCTCACCACCATTGGTGAATAGGAATGGGCTGCAATTTGGTACGCAGTCAATATTGTTTATTACAATCCAGGAATATCCCTCAGCAACATGCACAGACTGTACGTACGACTGAATACACAGTATGTAGTGATACATATTCAGAACTGTAAATATGACTGAATATATTGTATATTATTATTCAGAACTGTTAATATGACTGAATATACGTCATGCTACATATTCAGAACTATAAATATGACTGAATATATTGTATGCTACATATTCAGAACTGTGAATATGACTGAATAAACGTAATGCTACATATTCAGAACTATAAATATGACTGAATATATTGTATGCTACATATTCAGAACTGTGAATATGTTGAGGAATTCACTACAGAGTTAGTTTAGCAGTAATAAAACTATACCAGCCATGCTGTGTGACAACCTGTCTCAAACAGTCCATCACCAGGCCCCCACTGGGACATTTCAGAAATAGCTTTTTATCATTCTTAAGAGCCTCAGCAGTGTCACATTTAGTTTTCATTAAGGCTGAAAGATATATATATATATATATATATATATATATATATATATATAAAAATAAATTCAACTGTATTGAACCTTTATATACATAGTAACAGACAGACAGCCACTCGGGACCATATTCTCAGCGTCTCAGAGTATGAATTCTGATCTAGGATCGGTTTAGCCGTTAAGAGCATAATGCATAAGATTATATGGACAGATCCTAGATCACCATTCCTACTCTGAGGCACGTTGTCGATACAGGTCCTCCTTGTCTTACTAATTGTACCTAAAATGAAAAACTGATCCTAGATCAGCTATCCTACTCTGAGACTCAATGTAAATATGGACTCAGATGTACTGTCTCTACTAGTGAAAATGTCTGATGGCAGGTAGCTAGTGATCTGCTCGTTATGGCTGCAGGGCGGGGATACAGGCACTTACATTTACAGTCATTCAACTGACACTTATCCAGAGCCACTTCCAGGTAGTGCGTTCATCTTAAGATAGCTAGGTAAGAAAACCACATATCACAGTCATTGTAAGTACATTTTCCCTCAATAAAGTAACTATCAGCAAAGTCAGAGCTACTGTAGTAAGAAAAGACAAGACTGTCTGCCCTGGGAGCAGACAGACATGCTGGGTAGAAGATACTCCTCTCCCTCCCTCCCTCCCTCCCTCCCTGCCTCCCAGCAGGCGTGCTCCTGGGGGCAGAGTGTCCCTCCCCGTGGCTCCATGCCCATCTGAAAAACCCTTCTGAGCCCTGTGCTGCACCCCATACCTGCAGCATTAATGAGATGATTAAATCACCACCAGGAGGGGACGTTTTAGGCGACACTAGTACCAGCTACGCACCCTGCACTCCTCTGTTCCTCTCCTGCAACCTCCAACCCACACCGGCACTAATGGTGTGATTCAATCAGCTACACTAGAGGACGTTTCAGAGGAAAGAATTAAAGGTATCGTTCACCAAAATTACAAAATTACAGATTGGTTTTCTTACCCTGTAGGATTGCTGTAGGATTGCTGTCATAATGTGTCATGTTGTAATTTGGGTAAACTATCCCTTTAAATCTCTAGACACAGGTAGATACCCTCCCTGCAAACCTCTAACTGTCCCTCTGAACTTCATGCTCCGTACCTGCAGTGATGTAATGGCAGAAGATAAGGACTCTAGACACATATAGCAGGTACCCTCCCTGCACCAGTCTGTACCCCTCTGAGCCCCTCTCTCACCCTCCGCTCCAATCCTGCAGTGTTCCAATGGTGTGATTTAAAAAAGCTTGTGTAGGGATGTTTTGGTGGCATCCCTCTAACTGGGACCCTCCTGCATCCTCCACTCTGTACATCCAGTGCTCTAATGGCCTGTAATGAGCAGAGATGGCAGCTTCGCTTCTAGTCCTTAGGAAACTGTGCAGAATTTAGTTTTTTTATGTATTATTTGTTACATTGTTAGCCCAGAAAACCTTAAGTGTTATTACATACAGCCGGGAAGAACTATTGGATATCAGCGATACGTCAACTTACCAGCACAGCCAGCACTACAATCAGGAATACAACTTTCCCAAAGCGGAACCTTTGTCTGCACCTCCCAGGGCATTTGAGCCGAATCCAGAGGCCGATCCAAAACAACGCTGTCGGAGGACAGGGTGCCTGAGTGGTCTTCTAGTGAGGCTTCGGATGCGCGCACACCACCCACCGCTTCCGAGTATATTACTCGCTAATGTCCAGTCCCTAGTTAACAAAGTCGACGAAATAAGGGCAAAGGTTGCTTTCCAAAGAGATATCTGTGATTGTAACATACTCTGTTTCACGGAAACATGGCTAGCTGGGGACATGCTGTCGGTGTCAGTACAGCCAATGGGATTGTCAGTGCATTGCGACGACAGAAATAAACATCTCTCCGGTAAGAAGAAGGGCGAGGGTGTATTTTTCATGATTAATGACTCATGGTGCAATTATAACAACATACAGGAACTCAAGACCTTTTGTTCTCCTGACCTAGAATTCCTCACAATCAAACGGCGACCGTATTATCTCCCAAGAGAACTCTCCTCGGTCATCGTCACAGCAAGCAGATACTAAGATGCCATCAAGGAACTTCACTGCATTTATTGTAGCTGCGGATTTTAACAAAGCTAATTTGAGAACAAGGCTTCCTAAATTCTATCAGCGAATCGATTACAGTACACAAGCGAGTAAAACGCTCGACCATTGGCTGATATATACAAGGCCCTCCCCCGCCTTCCTTTTGGCAAATCTGACGATGACTCCATCTTGTTGCTCCCCTTCTATAGGCAGAAACTAAAACAGGAAGAGCCCGTGCTTGGGTCTCTCCAACACTGGTCTGACCAATCGGATTCCACGTGTCGTGACGTTGTATTGATTAATGTGACGACTGCTGTACATCGAATGCTTAATTAACTGTTTATAATTATGTGACTCAATTAATCAGGTAATCAATAACTCAGTAACCTGGGGCACCATGGGAAAGTAGTTTTTATTGAGTTTCCATTTCCCAAATTAACTCAAAGAATATCAGAATATAGATTTTACAGCCGTCGCTAATCAATTAATTTCCTCTACAGTCTCATCCTGAACGTCGCATAATTCGTGAATCTGCACAAACCTGAGCCTCACTAAATGATTCCGTACCACGACAATTGAGTTAATTATTTATTTACTAACAAGCTAAATGATAACATAAGATACAGATACACAAACACACAGTCTAGGCTATTGGTTAGAACTTAGTACAATGAGGTCCCTAGATGGCAAACTCAATATGACACTTGTTACACAAAATGAGGATCTAGAAAGAGAGAGAAAGAGAGAGTGTACGAGAGAAAAGCAGACATGGATACATTTGCAAACTTATTTTAGCCCTAACACCTTGCCCTGAACTGCCGCTCTTATGGGTCATAGAATAATGATGTAATTACTTGTCGAAGGACTCCGATGGGGTGTCTCTTCATGGACCGAGTTCGCCTTCTCCTCTGATGTAAGCACCTCTTTGGTTACCGGTTGTAAGTCTCTGA
Organism: Salvelinus sp. IW2-2015; assembly: GCF_002910315.2. Classification (NCBI taxonomy): domain Eukaryota; kingdom Metazoa; phylum Chordata; class Actinopteri; order Salmoniformes; family Salmonidae; genus Salvelinus; species Salvelinus sp. IW2-2015. Next base: position 100,751 of record NW_019943744.1, on the reverse strand, counting down.
TTGTCCACACGAAACAGAAAGTGTCCTTTCTCTTATTGGTCTGTTTCCTCACCTTTGTTCTGAAAGGGAGTCTTCTGAGTACAGTCAGCCATGTAGATCAGAGCTCCAGCTTGGGAATGAAAGCAGTGTAGACACACAATTCCTTGGAGAGTGGTAACCAGGTGATCCTAATTAAATTCAACATCTTAGACATAGCTTTTCATCCGTAGCATAGATTAAGGGTTTATTTTGTCTTCTTCAACCTCGTGTTGCATTTTGGGGTTGTGACTAACCCTCGAGTCTGATATGTAAGTTCTTCACTCATGTTTTATACCCAAAGGTAGAAATGGCCGTTTCACCTGTCCTCGTTATTGTCTCCACCTCCTCCAGGTGTTGCTTATTTTTCCCAGTGTATTTATCCCTGTGTTTCCTGTCTCTCTGTGCCAGTTCGTCTTGTATGTTTCCAAGTCAACCAGCGCTTTTCTAGTACTCCCAGTTTTGACCCTTGCCTGTTTCTGGACTTTGTACCCGCCAGCCTGACCATTCTGCCTGCCTTGACCACGAGCCTGTCTGCCACTCTGTACCTCCTGGACTCTGATCTGGTTTTGACCTTTTTTTTCTGTCCACAACCATTCTCTTGCCTACCCCTTTGGATTAATAAACATTTTAAGACTCCCACCATGTGCCTCCTGTGTCTGCATTTGGGTCTCGCCTTGTGCCTTGATAATTTTGGCTGGTGAAATATATTGTCCCAAAGTCCATTTATTGCATGTTACTGTTCTGAGGTAGGCGAAATACGAAATAACATCATAATTGTTCTTACTTTTGCTGAGCTTCCATCAGAATCTTGTACAAGGAGTCCTTGGTCCAGAATAAATCGTTGTTTGAATTTAGAATGTCATTTTCTTCTGTCGAATTCGCGCCACAATGCTAGCCAATGTTGATAACGTTCCCACCCTCTCTTGACGCAAAGAATGGAAAACTCCAAAAGTCCCAATAAACGTTGAATAAACTGATAAAACTCGGTTGAAAGAAACTACTTTACGATGTTATTATCACATGTATCAAATAAAATCAGAGCCGGAGATATTTGCCATGTAAACCGAAAGCTTTTCAGAAGCTAATGTCGAGCTCCGCCTCGCGCCTTGGTAGACAAAGGAAATTCCTGACCTCCCACTCCAAAAGCTCTTGTTCGACCTCAGATCAAGCTGGACACCCCATTCCACCGCCRYRTGKCWMRTYYRYMKWYGTGGAAGGCGTATGAAGTGCATGCATATCGATAAATATAAGGCAATTGAATAGGCAGGCCCTGAAACAGAGCCCCATTTTCAGAATTTTCACTTCCTGTCTGGAAGTTTGCTGCCAAATGAGTTCTGTTTTACTCACAGCTATAATTCAAACAGTTTTAGAAACTTGAGAGTGTTTTCTATCCAATAGTAATAATAATATGCATATTGTATGATCTAGAATAGAGTATGAGGCCGTTTAAATTGGGCACGATTTTTTCCAAAGTGAAAATAGCGCCCCCCTATTGACAAGAATTAAGGAGGGCATTAATCAGAGAGTCAATAAAGAGACCAAAGATAACCCTGGAGGAGCTGCAAAGCTTCACAGCAGAGATTGAAGTATCTGTCCATAGGACCACTTTAAGCCATACACTCCACAGAGCTGGGCTTATGGAAGAGTGCCCAGAAAAAAAGGCATTGCTTATAGAAAAATATAAACACATTTATCAAAAGGAATGTGGGAGACTCCCCAAGCATTTGGAAGATGGTACTCTGGACAGATGAGAATAAAATATAATTTTTTGGCCATCAAGGAAAATGCTATGTCTGGCGCAAACCCAACACCTCTCATCACCCCGAGAACACCATCCCCACAGTGAAGCATGGTGGTGGCAGCATCATGCTGTGGGGATGTTTTTCATCGGCAGGGACTGGGAAACTGGACAGAATTGAAGGAATGATGGATGGCGCTAAATACAGGGAAATTCTTGAGGGAAACCTGTTTCAGTCTGTACAGTGCCACCAACGAGGTGTGCTCTCCTTATCCGTGCCCGGTGTGAATAAATTAAACGTCCAGACGGCATCCCTAGCTGTGTCCTCAGATCATGCGCAGACCAGCTGGCTGGTGTGTTTACGGACATATTCAATCAATCTCTATCCCAGTCTGCTGTCCCCACATGCTTCAAGATGGTCACCATTGTTTCTGATCCTAAGACGGCAAAGATAACTGAACTAAATGGCTATCGCCCCGTAGCACTCACTTCTGTCATCTTGAAGTGCTTTGAGAGATTAGTCAAGGATCATATCACCTCCACCCTATCTGACACCCTAGACCCACTTCAATTTAATTACCGCTCCAATAGGTCCACAGAAGATGCAATTGCCATCACACTGCACACTGTCCCATCTGGACAAGAGGAATACCTATGTAAGAATGCTGTTCATTGACTACAGCTCAGCATTCAAAACCATAGAACTCTCCAAACTCATTATTAAGCTTGAGTCCCTGGGTCTTGAACGTGCCCTGTTCAACTGGATACTGGACTTCCTGATGGGCCGCCCCAGGTGGTGAAGGTAGGAAACAACATCTCCACTCCGCTGAGTGAGAACGCACCCACAAGGGTGCGTTCTCAGCCCCCTCCTGTTCTCCCTGTTCACCCACGACTGCGTGGCCATGCACGCCTCCAACTCAATCATCAAGTTTGCAGACGACACAACAAGAGTTGGCTTGATTACCAACAACAATGAGACAGCCTACACAGAGTAGGTGAGGGCCCTCGGAGTGTGGTGTCAGGAAAATAACCTCTCACTCGATGTCAGCAAAACAAAAAAGAATATAGTGGACTTCAGGAAACAGCAGAGGGAGCAACTCCCTATCCACATCGATGGGACAGCAGTGGAGAAGGTGGAAAGTTCCTGAGTGTACATATCACCGACAAACTGAAATGGTCCACGAACACAGACAGTGTGGTGAAGAAGGCGCAACAGCACCTCTTCAACCTCAGGAGGCTGAAAAAATGTGGCTTGTCACCGAAAACCCTCACTAACTTTTACAGATGCACAATCAAGAGAATCCGGTCGGGCTGTTTCACCGCGTGGTACGGCAACTGCACAGCCCACAACCGCAGGGCTCTCCAGAGGGTGGTGCGGTCTGCACAACACATCACCGAGGTCAAACTACCTCCAGGACACCAACAACACCCGATGTCACAGGAAGGCAAGAAAGATAATCAAGGACAATAATCACCCGAACCACTTCCTGTTCACCCTGCTTCCATCCAGGTGAGGTCAGTACAGATGTATCAAAGTAGGCACCGAGAGATTGAAATAGAGCTTCTATCTCAAGGCCATCCGATTGTTAAACAGCCATCACTAGCGCAGAGGCTGCTGCCTACATACAGACTTGATATCATTGGCCACTTTAATAAATGGAACACTAGTCACTTTAATAATGCCACTTTAAGAATTGTTACATATCTCGCATTACTTATCTCATATGTACTGTATACTGTATCCCACACTATCTATTTCATATTAGCTGCTCTGTCACTGCTTATCCATATATTGTATATATATATATATATTCTCATCCCATTCCTTTACTAGATTGTGTGTATTAGGTTTTGTTGTGGAATAGTTAGATATCACCTGTTAGATATTACTCCACTGTCGGATCTGGAAGCACAAGCATTTTGCAACACTCGCAATAACATCTGCTAACCATGTGTATGTTACCAATACAGTTTAATTTGATTTGATCAATGGGCCACACAGCCACTGCACCATACAGCACCCCACCGTACCATACGCCTGCCGTATGGTGGCCCTCTACACTGGCAGAGGTAGGTTGGTACCCTCCAACCCCCCTGTACCCCTCTGCACCCCTCCTTTCACCGTCTGTTCCTCACATGCAGTGCTCTAATGGCCTGTGATGAGCAGGGATCACCGGGCCACACCGCCAGCCACAGCACCATACGGCACCCCGCCGTGCACCTGCAGGCTCTGTAACTCTAATATGCCTCTCTCTGCACCGCTACCACTCCTTTCTGTCCCTGTCCCGACTCTCCACCTCTCGCTAGCTGCCTCCTTGGATAGACTATCATTACATCGTGTCCCAAACTGAGAAGAGAGCTGAGAACAGGCTCATTTACAGCTCAACCATGACTCCTCTTTCTTCAGAAGAACAGAGGTATCCATGAATGCATTATTAACCGATACTCTTCTCTCACGTACAGTATTCAAATGTGTGACAGAGTTAATTTCCTTTCCCTCTCTCTGTAAGAGATGAAGCTCCCCCCTCTCTGTATACATATACATATCTGTATACATATATATATATATATATATATATATATATATATATATATATATATATATAATGTATGTGACATGCAGCAATTTCAAAGATTTTACTGAGTTAAGTTTATATAAGTAAATCTTTATTCCCAGTCATGTGAAATCCATAGGTCATGTGAAATCCATAGGTCATGTGAAATCCATAGGTCATGTGAAATCCATAGGTCAGGGCCTATTGGAAATATTTAAATTGACTGATTTCCATATACAGTGCATTCGGAAAGTATTCAGACCCCAAGACTTTTTCCACATTTTGTTACGTTACAGCCTTATTCTAAAATTGATTAAATGAAATGTTTTTCTCATCGTTTTACACACAATACCAATGATACAATACAATGATAAAAATGAAAACAGGTTTTTAGAATTTTTTTGCAAATGTACAGTATTAAAAATAAAAAAGAGAAATAGCTTATTTGCATAAGTATTCAGACCATTTGCTATGAGACTCGAAATTGAGCTCAGGTGCATCCTGTTTCCACTGATCATCCTTGAGATGTTTCTACAACTTGATTGAAGTCCATCTGTGGTAAATTCAATTAATTGGACATGATTTGGAAAGGCACACACCTGTCCATATAAGGTCCCATACTTGACAGTGCATGTCAGAGCAAAAACTAAGCTATGAGGGTGAAGGAATTGTCCGTAGAGCTCCGAGACAGGATTGTGTCAAGGCAGAGATCTGGGGAAGGGTACCAAAACATTTCTGCAGCATTAAAGGTCCCCAAGAACACGGTTACCTCCATCATTCTTAAATGGAAGAAGTTTGGAACCACCAAGACTCTTCCTATAGCTGGCTACCCGGCCAAACTGAGCAATCGGGTGAGAAGGGCCTTGGTCTGGGAGGTGACCAAGAACTCGATGGTCACTCTGACAGAGCTCCAGAGTTCCTCTGTGGAGATGGGAGAACCTTCCAGAAGGACAACCATCTCTGTAGCACTCCACCAATCAGGCCTTTATGGTAGAGTGGCCAGACGGAAGCCACTCTCAGTAAAAGGCACATGATAGCCCACTTGGAGTTTGCCAAAAAAGCACCTAAAGGACTCTCAGACAATGACAAACAAGATTCTCTGGTCTGATGAAACCAAGATTCAACTCTTTGGCCTGAATGCCAAGCGTCACGTTTGTAGGAAACCTGGCACCATCCCTACGGTGAAGCATGGTGGTGTCAGCATCATGCTGTGGGGATATTTTTCAGCAGCAGGGACTGGGAGACTAGTCAGGGTGGAGGGAAAGGTGAACGGAGCAGAGTACACAGAGATCCTTGATGAAAACATGCTCCAAAACGCTCAGGACCTCAGACTTGTCCTGTTGGAAGGTCTATACCTTCCAACAGGACAACGACCCTAAGCACACAGCCAAGACAATGCAGGAGTGGAATCGGGACTCTGAATGTCCTTGAGTGGCCCATCCAGATCCCAGACTTCAACCGGATTGAAAATCTCTGGATGTTCTGGATCTGCAGAGAAAAATATGAGAAACTCCCGAAAAACAGGTGTGCAAAGCTTGTAGCGTCATACCCCAAAAAACTCAAGGATGTAATCGCTGCCAAAGATGATTCAACAGAGTTCTGAGTAAAGGTCCTGAATACTTTTTTATTTTTTGCTATAAATGCAGAAATTTCTAAAAAATGGTTTATGCTTCGTCATTATGGGGTATTGTGATGTCATTATGGGGTATTGTGTGTAGATTGATGAGGGGGAAAAAACAATTTAATCCATTTTAGAATAAGGCTGTAACGTGACAATGTGCAAAAAGTCAAGGGGTCTGAATACTTTTCTAATGCACTGTATATTTATCTCTCTCTTTCTCTCTTTCTCTCTCTCTTCATTCTTTCTTTCTTTCTCTCTCTCTCTTTCTTTCTCTGTCTCTCAAACTTGAATGAAGAGAATAGATTGATGAACTTGATGTATTGGTTTAGTTAACTGAACTTAGCAAGGTAAGGTAAGTAATTGAGATCCAAATTCTCATTGACAATAACTGTCACGTGTGCGCCCTCTCCGTCCTCTAGGTCACCAGGCTGCTCGATATGGCGCACACCTGTCACCAGCGTTATGCGCGTAATGACACTCACCTGGACCACATCACCTCCCTGATTACATGCCCTTTATATGTCACTCCCTATGGTTTCTTCCCCAGTCATCATTGTTCCTCTTTCATGTCGGTGCGCTGTTCGTGATTCTTGTTTTCTTCATTTATTTAGTAAATGTATTCACTCCCTGAACTTGCTTCCCGACTCTCAGCGCAATTCGTTACAATAACAACCTGGTTATCGTCAACTTTTCAACTTGTCAACTACTCATGACAAACACACACGTTTCAACCGTCACGAGAACACAGAACATTTAATAAATTCATCCTCAAAAGCAAATGTCACAAGAACACAGAACATTTAAATACAGCAGCAAAAGCCCTCATCGATTTACGTTGTTGGCTGCATACAGTCAGTACAGCCCTTTATGGAGTCACAGCATGTCCCAAATTCCACTCTATTCGCTGTAATTCACTACATAGGGAATAGGGTGCCATTTGAGACGCAGATCCTGAATCGTCAGATCACAGAGAGAAAAACAGTAAGTGCTGCTGGCTACTCCACTCCAGCGTTATTAGTAAGGACTTATACGAGTGTCCTCATCCAAAACATGATGAAACCCTCCTCACACAGTGTGTGCATCTCAAATGGTCACCCTATTCCATATATAGTGCACTACTTTTGACCAGGGGCTGTTTTTAACCAGGGCCCTATATAGCGCACCAGATAGGGAATAGGGTGGCCACTTGGGAGGTAGACACGGTGTGCAGCCTGTTGGTCTCAGTCTCAATCCAGTCCACAGCCAAACACACAACATGTTGCCTGGCTGACTGACTGACTGGGTGAGCTCCAAATCCCCAGCAGGGTGTTCTGCTTATGTTGCATCAGGGAAGTTAGCTGCTTGTAAACTTATGTCACTTGGGCCTGTGTTCCAAAGAGCACCCTATCCTGTGTATAGTACACTACTTTTGATACAGGGGATAGGGGGGTAATTTGAGACACATCCTAAGTCTGTCACAGTAGGGGGCTGTTTGAAAGGGAAGATTTGGAATGGCAAATTGAAATCCCACAAGTGAGTAAAAGTGTTTTTTTTCCCTCTACTTTTTAAACAGATTTCCTTTCATATTATCCCTGTTATTATGAGTCAAAGGGAGAAATGTATGTGTGTTTACCTGAGTGTGTGTGTGTGTGTGTGTGTGTGTGTGTGTGTGTGTGTGTGTGTGTGTGTGTGTGTGTGTGTGTGTGTGTGTGTGGTGTGTTCTTCTCTTTGAGCTTTCATGGATTTAGAAGGTTACTGGTGATGTGATCTGGTGAGTGATTTGAAGTCAGCTAGGGCTTTCTTTTCAATACACACACACACACCACACACACAACACCACACACACACACACACACACCACACACACACACACACACAAACACACACACACACACACACACACACACACACACACACAACACAGGCATGCACACTCACTCACACACTCAGGTAAACACACACACACACACACAACACACTCAGGTAAACACACACACACACAACACACACTCAGGTAAACACACACACACACACACACAAACACACACCACACACACACAGCATACACACACACACCACAACACAGGCATACACACACACACACACACACACAGCACACAGGCATGCACACACACCACACCAACAGGCATGCACACACACCACACACACAAGGAATGCAACACACACACACACACATACACAGGCAACACACACACACAGCATCAACACACACACACACACACACACCAGGCATGCAAACACACACGCACACACAGGCATGCACACACACACACACACACACACAGGCATACACACACAGGCACACACAACAGGCATGCAAACACACACGCACACACAGGCATGCACACACACAACACACACAGGCATACACACACAGGCATGCACACACACACACACACACACACACACACACACACACACACACACAGGCAATACACACACACAGGCATGCACACACACACACACACACAGGCATACACACACACACACACAAACACACAGGCATGTACACACAGGCATGCAACACACACACACATGCATGCACAAACACACACACACAGGCATGGTCAAACACACACACACAGGCATGCTCAAACACAACACACAGGCATGCTCAAACACACACACAAGGCATGCACAAACACACACGTGCATGTTTTGAATCAAGTCAACTAACTCTTGGATTGTTGTACGACGTGAACAAACACACAAATATCACTTAAACTTGATAACAGTGTACAGTATATATATATATATATATATATATATAAGTAAGTCCCTCTCCACTGACACTTCTATTGTTTTTAACTGACTATATCAGGAAAGAAGTTGACAGGGAAATGTTCATGCTGGATCTGCATAAGGCGTTTGGCACGGTTGATCATGGTCTCGTGCTCTACAAGTTAAAAGCACTTGGTTTTCACAGCAGGGCCTTGACTGGGTTAGATCCTATTTAACAGGTGGAGACCCACCGGTGGATGTTAATGATATAACTAGAGATATAACTACATTATAAATACGTTAACAATAATACTACATTATAAATACATTAACAATATAACTACATTATAAATACATTAACAATATAACGACATTATAAATACGTTAACAATATAACTACATTATAAATACATTAACAATATACTACATTATAAATACATTAACAATATAACTACATTATATTAGAGATATAACTACATATAAATACATTAACATATAACTACATTATAAATACTATAACAATATAACTACATTATAAATACATTAACAATATAACTATATTATAAATACATTAACCTTTACTTAACACCCATCCCGGATCCGGGAGCATCCTCATCAGTAAAATTATAAATACATTAACAATATAACTACATATGAATACATTACAAAAAAACTACATTATAAATACATTAACAATATAACTACAATACATTAAAAATATAACTACATTTTAAATACATTAACAAAATAACTACAATACATTAGAGATATAACTACATTATAAATACCAATATTATAACAATGTAACTACAAAACTACAATACATTATAACTACAATACATTAGAGATATAACTACATTATAAATACATTAACAATATAACTACATTAAAAATACATTAGCGATATAACCTCTCCTAATTATTTTTTGTATGCGTATGACTCTGCTCTACTGGCGTCCCATAAGAACAAAACCTCAGTAGTAAAGATCCTTAGTGCAGAGTTATCCAATATCACTAAATGGCTTTCAGATAACAAAGGTTGCAAGGACATCTGGTTTTAGTGTCAAAGTGTTCAAATCAGAGGTCACACCAAAACAGTCTATCTGTTAAGAACACATTTTTATATACCGGCACTCTTGAGTGGAACGAACTACCACAGAAGTTTGTTCCACTGTCGCCTAGGAGGCGGGGTCTATGTGGAGTCTGGAGGCGGGTCTACTGTGGAGCCGAGGAGGCGGGGTCTACTGTGGAGCCTAGGAGGCGGGGTCTACTGTGGAGCCTAGGTGCGGGGGTCGACTGTGGACCTAGGATGCGAGGTCAACTGTGGAGCCTAGGAGGCGGGGTCTACTGTGGAGCCTAGGAGGCGGGGTCTACTGTGGAGTCTTGAGGCGGGGTCTACTGTGGAGCCTAGGAGGCGAGGTCTACTGTGGAGCCTAGGAGGCGAGGTCAACTGTGGAGCCTAGGAGGCGTAGGTCTACTGTGGAGCCTAGAGGGCGAGGTCAACTGTGGCGCCTAGGAGGCGAGGTCTACTGTGGAGCCTAGGAGGCGAGGTCAACTGTGGCGCCTAGGAGGCGGGGTCTACTGTGGAGCCTAGGAGCGGGGTCTACTGTGAGCCTAGGAGCGAGGTCTACTGTGGAGCCTAGGAGGCGAGGTCAACTGTGGAGCTAGGAGGCGGGGTCACTGTGGAGCCTAGGAACCGGGGTCTACTGTGGAGCCTAGGAGGCGGGGTCTACTGTTGAGCTGGACGGTCACTGTGGAGCCTAGGAGCGGGGTCTACTGTGGAGCCTAGGAGGCGGGGTCTACTGTGGAGCCTAGGAGGCGAGTTCAACTGTGGAGCCTAGGAGGCGGGGTCTACTGTGGAGCCTAGGAGGCGAGGTCAACTGTGGCGCCTAGGAGGCGGGTCTACTGTGGACCTAGGAGGCGGGTCTACTGTGGAGCCTAGGAGGCGGGTCTACTGGTGAGCCTAGGAGGCGAGGTCAACTGTGGACCCTAGGAGGCGGGGTCTACTGTGGAGCCTAGGACCGGGGTCTACTGTGGAGCCTAGAGGCGGGTCTACTGTGGAGCCTAGGAACCGGGTCTACTGGTGAGCCTAGGAGCGGGGTCTACTGTGGAGCCTAGGAGGCGGGGTCTACTGTGGAGCCTAGGAGGCGAGGTCAACTGTGGAGCCTAGGAGGCGGGGTCTACTGTGGAGCCTAGGAGGCGAGGTCAACTGTGGATCTAGGAGGCGGGTCAACTGTGGAGCCTAGGAGGCGGGGTCTACTGTGGAGCCTAGGAGGCGGGCTTACTGTGGAGCCTAGGAGGCGGGGTCTACTGTGGAGCTAGGAGGCGGGTCTACGTGATCTTGAGGGTCTGCTGTGGAGCCTAGGAGGCGGGGTCTACTGTGGAGCCTAGGAGGCGGGGCCTAATATGTTTGTATTTAAGAGGAACACAATGGAAATACATTTTTTGTGTCATCCTCGATGATTGGAAATGCATTATCCACATGTGTGGTTTGTATTGTGTTTTAAATTGTCAAAGAAATCTATATATCGATATTGTAAGTCGCTCTGGATAAGAGCGTCTGCTAAATGACTTAAATGTAAATGTAAATAACAGGCAGTTAATCAATGCCATTCTTGTCAACTTCAATGTTTTTTTTTTTATAGAACATCGTTGTATATTAGTTTGTTTAAGACACATCTTCAAATGAAGGACAGAGGTTCAGCTGTGTTGTTCTTTGTGATGGAGACGGGATACATCTGTCAATGCCAATAAACTCAACACATTTCCATTGAGGTAAAAAACGTGCTCTTAGATGTGGCTGGAGAAACATCTGTATTGTTTGGTAAAGGGTGTCTCTGCTGTTGCTTTTCTGTACTCCACTCCAGGCAAACAGCCAATCACACATGTACTAACCAGGGTTTTCCGAAATCGGTCCTGGCCACCTCCATCTGATATCAATCTGTGTGTGTGTGTTGTTGTGGTGTGGTGTGTGTGTGTGTGTGTGTGTGTGTGTGTGTGTGTGTGTGTGTGTGTGTGTGTGTGTGTGTGTGTTGTGTGTGTGTGTGTGTGTGTTGTGTGGTGTGTGTGTGTGTGTGTGTGTGTGTGTGTGTAGAAAAGAGAGCGAGAGGAATGAGAGAGAGAGATATATATATAAGAGAGAGAGAGAAAGAGAGAGAGAGAGGGGGGAGGACACAGGGAGTGGGTGAGAGGAGATATAGAGAGAGGAAGGAGGAGAGAGTGAGAGGAGAGGGAGAGTGGGAGAGAACGAAAGAAGGCAGAGAGAAGGGAGAAAGTGAGAAATAAGAGAGAGAATATAATTCCTGAATTTAAGCCTTACCTTAACAATTCGGAGCTAAAACCTAACCTTAAGATGACAAGTTTATGCCTAAACGTAACCCTAATGTTAAAAATTAAGAGGCAATGTCTAAAACTGACATTAAACCCTTTGACTTTGAAATAACTTTTAATTTTGAAGTTTGGGAAATGTAGATGAACGTCTCATTCTGACGCGAGACTGTGCTAGCTAGTTTGATTTCCTTACACGACGAGCTTCTTCCCTTTGCCCTAAATGAAAAAACAATCCACTATCATACAAAACGTTAAATCTTCAAAACAAGACAATCTGAAACGTAACCGTTTTCCTCTACATGACAATGTCCTTCAGTACCTCAGTACTGGTGCAGCCTTGTAACACAATACCCCCTGCGCTGTGCAAGTAGATGCCTACACAACTGGTGTCAAGGATTCAAGCTCTGTTATCTCCTTGCAGCCCATTGTCACATAGTTATATTTAGGAGTGTCCATAAAGTACTGCTGAACTATGTTGTGTTGAGACACCTGTCTACAGTGACTCTATTATCTTGGCAATGCCTCACAGGCTAACCCACAACACCTTATTCTATTATGTTGAGGAGGAATAAGCTCGGGATGACAGAGGGAAGGGCTGTGTGTGTGTGTGTGTGTGTGTGTTGTGTGTGTGTGTGTGTGTGTGTGTGGTGTGTGTGTGTGTGTGTGTGTGTGTGTGTGTGTGTGTGTGTGTGGTGTGTGGTGTGTGTGTGTGTGTTGTGTTGTGTGTGTGTGTGTGTTGTGTGTGTGTGTGTGATAAGAGTTCTCTTTAGAACTCTTGATTGTTAATCCTTCCCTGGGGCTGAAACAGTTCTGTAAGCAGTCTGGGAGCAGAGGAGCTGTCCATGACACACACACACACACACACACACACACACACACACACACACACACACACACACACACACACACCACACACACACACACACACACACACACCACACACACACACACACACACAACACACACACACACACACACACACTAGGACTGTCCACAGTCTACACATGAGACAACAACTATCTAGCTAGCCTGTCCCCTCTTCTCACTCTGATACAACAGCCTGCCCCCTCGTCTTCCTTCTTCCGTGGGTGGGGAGGCCGTGGGTGGGGAGGCCGCGGGTAGGGAGGGCGCGGGTGGGGAGGCCCCGGGTTGGGTGGCCGCGGGTGGGGAGGCCGTGGTGGGGAGGCCGTGGGTGGGGAGGCCGTGGGTGGGGAGGCCGTGGGTGGAGGGGCCGCGGGTGGGGAGGCCGCGGGTGGGGAGGCCGTGGCATGTAGCCTCCCGCTGGGCACAGACGTCGGTTAAACGTCCAGTTTTGATTTTCCTTTGGTTGAGTTGTCATATAACATGAATTCAACGGGAAATCAATCAAAAATGTCACCATGTCATTGAATTAGGACAAATTTCCCTGAGGTTGATGACTTTTCCTAAAATCCAATCAGTTTTCCACGTTAATTCAACATCATCTTTTGATTGAAATTATGTGGAAACAACATTGATTTAACCAGTTTTTTGCCATTGGATTACTTCAGTAGGGAACTTATGAGTAGCCCTTGGAGTTTTTCCTTATTTTGAAATATCAATGTAGTATCATTCAAATGGATGATTTTCATAAGCTGGACATATTGTAGCGATCCTCGCTATATGTGCCACGTTACAATACCCACCAAGTGGGTTAACCCTATTGGCGCAATGCGTAGGCTGTTTGCCTTTCAGGCCCGGAGACTCTTACACCATGCAAGCCATCAATAATCAATGGGACCTACAGACAAAATAGTTTTTCCTGTTCAGGCTACTAAGTTGGTAAGGAAATAGGCACCTCTTGGTCCTAGAGTACGTAGTCCTGAATCACAGGCTGCTGAGTGGATGACGGCTCATGGATGGAAACCAGGTGTTTGATGTGTTCGATACTCTTCCATTTCATTTGTTTCCGAGCCATTAATATGAGCCCGTTTAAAGTGCCAGCGACCGCCTGTGTCATAAATGTGACTATGCTTTCCATCGCCTGTACAGCAAAGCCACACATAACGACATGGGGGGGAAAAAAACACCTTTCTTTCACGAATATTTAATAACATTATATATTCATTTACTGTGCCGGTTGTCCGTGGGGTTGGTTCTTAATCGAGGCGAAATGAGACTAAATATCCTTAGGAAAATATGATTAAACCGACATCAAAACGCGGGTCTCTGTGTTAAGATACTTTTTCTCATTTCCTAAGGCAGGTGCACAAGACAAAATGAATGCACAATAACCAAAGTCTTGCAGGTGTTTTCATGGCGCTGAGCATGTGCCAGATGACAGAACTCTCAACGGCAATACCTGCTCTCTAAAAGGTAAATAAAACTCTCCTTTGGATGTTTTGTCTCAACTTTCGACCAGCTGAAGGATCAACCACACAGACAACCAGTAGAGTATGTTCAAATTTGATTTGATTCAACCTTCTGGCTTGTAAGGAGACTTTCTATATTTTTGCAGTGCTTATGGTGCTTGCTTAGCGAGTACCACTTACCCCCGCTTCGCCATAATACCTGGCTCGAACCCAGTATCTCTGCTTCACAAACACACGTGACCGTCCTCCCTCAAACATCTCGATCAGTAGCGCCACTCAAAAGCTGACTCTTTAAAGGTCACAAGTATGGACATTTAAGACTGAGGAGTAAGTTTCACATTCCTCCACGTGCTATACTTAGTTTCAGGCTTTGTAACCAGAAACCTGGGCGTACATTACGGATAGAAATGCTATGAATAGAGATTAAATGATTGTTTATTATACATGGCAGAGAGGCATTTGTTCTACGTAGCATATTTCTAGCTGAACGTAACAAAACGTTGCGTCCTGCTGAATACACCTCTGTGATCTATCACTGTGACGTTGCGTTTCTGGAATCACAGTGTGATCTATCACTGTGACGTTGCGTTTCTGGAATCACAGTGTGATCTATCACTGTGCGTGCGTTTTCTGGGCAATCAACTGTGTGATCTATCACTGTGACGTTGCGTTTCTGGAATCACAGTGTGATCTTACATGTGACGTTTGGTTTCTGGAATCACAAGTGTGATCTATCACTGTGACGTTGCGTTTTCTGGAATCACAGTGTGATCTATCACTGTGACGTTGCGTTTCTGGAATCACAGTGTGATCTATCCACTGTGACGTTGCGTTTCTGGAATCACAGTGTGATCTATCACTGTGACGTTGCGTTTCTGGAATCACAGTGTGATCTATCACTGTGACGTTGCGTTTCTGGAATCACAGTGGTGATCTATCACTGTGACGTTGCGTTTTCTGGAATCAACAGTGTGATCTATCACTGTGACGTTGCGTTTCTGGAATCACAGTGTGATCTATCACTGTGAGTTGCGTTTCTGGAATCACAGTGTGATCTATCACTGTGACGTTGCGTTTTCTGGAATCACAGTGTGATTCTGTGACGTTGCGTTTCTGGAATCACAGTGTGATCTGTGACTTGCGTTTCTGGAATCACAGTGTGATCTATCACTGTGACGTTGCGTTTCTGGAATCACAGTGTGATCTATCACTGTGACGTTGCGTTTCTGGATCACAGTGTGATCTATCACTGTGACGTTGCGTTTCTGGAATCACAGTGTGATCTGTGCCGTTGCGTTTCTGGATCACAGTGTGATCTATCACTGTGACGTTGCGTTTCTGGAATCACAGTGTGATCTATGCACTGTGACGTTGCGTTTCTGGAATCACAGTGTGATCTATCACTGTGTCAGTCCGTAATATTCTAACCTGTTTCAACCAGAGATGGAAACGGTTTATTGACTATGAGATGCACATTTAACAATAGCTGTTCGTTTATTAACATTATTAGAGGCGAAAGTCAAAGAAATATCAAGACAACTCCACCACATTTGTATTTAGGTGGGGGGAAACGGTTTGTTTGTGGCTTCACTAGTTGGCCGATTTTCTTTCATGTATTTGTTTACAAAAAAAAAGTTACCACTACAAAATGTACATGTTATCTAATGAGATCACTATTTCATATGTTAAATAAGAATGTTGTCAACTTAGCTATGATTTCTCTAAATGAGGAGGTGAAATGTTTGTTTCTTCTGCTGTGATCAGGTATAGGCTAGTCGGCAAGGCCTCCATTTTGTTTTTTTAATAACCTTAACCTCCTATTGTCTCCCATTTATGAAATAGATGGTTGTGTGTAACTAGTTTATACGCACAAACAAGCAGCATCTTGTATATATAGACCTGTAAAGAGAGATACAAAAGGGAAATATACATATATTTATGATGAATGTAAACTTTTATTTTTTGTAGCTGATTAATAGACAACTTTCCAAGTAAAATGTTGTCTGTTAGTGCTGTTGGTCCTGTTGTTCGTTCAGTGCTGTATGGTTGTTGTCTCGTTCAGTGCTGTATGGTCTGTTGTCTCGTTCAGTGCTGTATGGTCCTGTTGTCTCGTTCAGTGCTGTATGGTCCTGTTGTCTCGTTCAGTGCTGTATGGTCCTGTTGTCTCGTTCAGTGCTGTATGGTCCTGTTGTCTCGTTCAGTGCTGTATGGTCCTGTTGTCTCGTTCAGTGCTGTATGGTCCTGTTGTCTCGTTCAGTGCTGTATGTCCTGTTGTCTCGTTCAGTGCTGTATGGTCCTGTTGTCTCGTTCAGTGCTGTATGGTCCTGTTGTTTCGTTCAGTGCTGTATGGTCCTGTTGTTCGTTCAGTGCTGTATGGTCCTGTTGTCCTCGTTCAGTGCTGTATGGTCCTGTTGTTTCGTTCAGTGCTGTATGGTCCTGTTGTCTCGTTCAGTGCTGTATGGTCCTGTTGTCTCGTTCATGCTGTATGGTCTGTTGTCTTCGTTCAGTTGGCTGTATGGTCCTGCCTGACAAAACATATACAGGCTGTAAGGCACAACGCAGAGATGAGAAGCAGGTACAGGGAGAGAAACATTTAAAACAGATGGACATGGAACAGGAAACAGGAACATTGTCTGGAATAAACACAACACAACAACAATAACTTACTACACAGAGGAAACAGAACATCAGAGGAGGACAGACATACAGGGAACATCAGGGAGGAACAATACCAGGGAACATCACAGAGAACATATATCAGGGAAAACACAGAGGAACATAATACAGGGACACAACACAGGAGGAGACATACAGGGGAACAACACAGAGGAACATATATACAGGGAACAACACAGAGGAACATATCACGGGATCAACACAGAGGAACATATATCAGGGAACAAACACAAAACAGACATAACAGGCAACCAGACTACAGGAACAACAGAGGAACATATATACAGGAACAACACAGGGAAAAGACAATACAGGGAACAACACAGAGGAAAGACATAGGGACACCGAGGAACAGACATCACGGGACAACAGACAACAGGGAACAACACAGAGGCACAGACATACAAGGGACAACACAGAGGAAAGACCAATACAGGGAACAACAGACATACAGGGAACAACACAGAGGAACAGACAATAAAGGGACCAACAAGAGGAAAAGACATACAGGGAACAACACAGAGGAACAGACATAAGGACAACCAGAGGAACAGAACAACGGGAACAACCACAGAGGAACAGGACATACAGGGAACAACACAGAGGAACAGACATAAAGGGACAACACAGAGGAGCAGACATACATGCAGGGGCATCAACAAAAGGAAGGAGTCCAGGTGAGTCCAACCATAATGATGGTAACAGGTGCGTAATCTGTGAGCTGCTCTGACAGCATATGATGGTAAAGGTGCAGTATCTGTGAGTGCTCTGACAGCATAATGATGGTAACAGGTGCAGTAATCTGTGAGCTGCTCTGCAGCATAATGATGGTACACAGGTGCAGTAATCTGTGAGCTACTCTGACAGCATAATGATGGTAAAGGTGCAGTAATCTGTGAGCTGCTCTAACAGCATAATGATTGTAACAGGTGCAGTAATCTGTGAGCTGCTCTGACAGCATAATGATGGACAGGTCAGTAATCTGTGAGCTGCTCTGACAGCATATATGATGGTAACAGGTGCAGTAATCTGTGAGCCGCTACCTGACAGCATAATGATGGTAAACAGGTTGCAGTATATCTGTGAGCTGCTCTGACAGCATAATGATGGTCAAGGTTTGTAATAATCTGTGAGCTGCTCTGCAGCATAATGATGGTAAACAGTAATGTGTGAAGCTGCTCCAACAGCATAATGATGGTAACGAGGTGCAGTTAATCTGTGACCTGATCTGACAGCATATGATGGTAACCAGGTGCAGTATCTTGTGACTGCTCTGACAGCATAATGATGGTAACAGGTGCAGTAATCTGTGAGCTGTGAGCTGCTCTGACAGCATAATGATGGTAACAGGTGCAGTAATCTGTGAGCTGCTCCAACAGCATAATGATGGTAACAGGTGCAGTAATCTGTGAGCTGCTCTGACAGTATAATGATGGTAACAGTAATCTGTGAGCTGCTCTGACAGTATAATGATGGTAACAGGTGCAGTAATCTGTGAGCTGCTCTGACAGCATAATGATGGTAACAGGTGCGTATGATTATGGGTAGCTTGGCGCCCTCGAGCACCAGGGAGGGGTAGCGGGAGCAAGCGTGACAGTACACTCCCTTCTAGGGACGCCACCCGGCGTCCCACCACGGATGGGCCAGCTGAGGAGTGACAGCCTGACCATCCTGCTGTGGCGTAGAAGCCCAAAGGGACGGCTGAAGCATGAAGTGAAATGGGAACCTGCCGAGCCAACCGAGGCAAGGAAACCTCTCGAGCCAGCTAGGGCGTGACAGCCCGACGAGCCAGCTAGGGCGTGACAGCCCGACGAGCCAGCTTAGGCACCCCCGGTTCCATCGGCGGCGGAATCCATACCCGACGTCACCAACAAAACAAGAAAACTCATGGGACCGGCTGAGGCATAGGAGCCCGACGAGCCGGCTGAAGCATGACGTGGGATGGGAACCTGCCGAGCCAACCGAGACAAGGAAACCTCTCGAGACAGCCCGACGTCATCAACAAAACATACAAACTCATGGGCCATCTGAGGCGTAGGAGCCCAACGAGCCGGCTGAAGCGGGAGCAGGCGTGACACAGTTGTTGTTGTTTTTGTGGCTACTGTAATCGGCTCTAAGGAAAACAAGTGGGTTTAGACATTGAAATTACATTTTTTGGGGTTCCAAGGTTCCTTGAAGGATTGTATATCTTCAGCCCCTACTCTTGTAATTTAGTCAGGGGGCCACCACAGATTATCATTCGGGCCATCCTGGATTTTGCCTCAAATCCAATATGGCATCCAAAATCCAAAATGGCTGTCATAGGTTAAATCAGTTGTATAATTAAATGTTGTAGATGAGAGCCATTTTTTAAGAATTGTGTGCAAATCATTTTATTTTGTATCCAATATAGCCAACATAATTACACTAAGACACATTCGCAAGCATATAAATTGCCATTTAGTATTGTTCATTTAGTATTGTGTTATTATGTCTTTAACAGGGTTTGAATACATCTCTTGGTTTAACTAGGACTATGGGCTGCACTGCCATGCCTCTGTTATGTTTGAATAGCTGAATAGCTGATGCCAACTAGCGTTTTAATGTGTGTTCATGTTTTTCACAACACAAGCACATAGACTGTGTTTCATAGAAGGTTGGTGGCACCTTAATTGGGGTGAACGGGCTCGTGGTACATATCAGAATTGGCCTGCCTGTCTAAACACAGCAGTGGAGGCTCATAATAATGGCCGGAGCAGAATAGGTGGAATGGTATCAAATACATGGTTTCCATGTGTTTGATGTCATTCCATTTGTTCTGTTCCGGCCATTATTATGAGCCTCCACTGCTGTGTTTAGACAGGCAGGCCAATTCTGATGTTTTTCACTAATTAGTCTTTTGACCAATCAGCTCTGTAAAAGATCCCATGTGAAAAAGCCTGATGTGATTGGTCAATTAAGTAGTGGAAAAAAACGATTAGTGTGAAAAAAATGATCAGAATTGAGCTGCCTGTGTAAATGCAGCCATAGTAACCAAGTTACAGGAAAACAGCCTGTAATACAACAGCCAGCAGCTCTAACATGTCCCCTCTTTTCCCATCTAAAACTAAGTGGACAAGGTTGATTCCAAGTCTTTGAGGTGACCAGGACATGAGTGTGTCCTAACAGGATGAGGAGACAAAATAGACAGTAGTGTTTGTAGTTCTGTAGCCTGACCAGGTTACACAGATAACAGTAGTGGTTGTAGTTCTGGGGCCTGACCAGGTTACACAGCTAACAGTAGTGGTTGGGGCCTGACCAGGTTACACAGCTAACAGTAGTAGTGGTTGTCGTTTCTGGGCCTGGACCAGGTTACACAGATAACAGTAGTGGGTTGTAGTTCTGGGCCTGACAGGTTACACAGACTACGTATGTGGTTGTTAGTTCTGGGGCTGCACCAAGGTTACACAGCTAACAGTAGTGGTTGTAGTTCTGGAGCCATGACCAGGTTACACAGCTAACAGTAGTGGTTGTAGTTCTGGGGCCTGACAGGTTAACAGT
>NW_019943744.1:66998-79808 GCF_002910315.2 Salvelinus sp. IW2-2015 | reverse complement strand
AGTTCTGGGGCCTGACCAAGTTACACAGCTAACAGTAGTGGTTGTAGTTCTGGGGCCTGACCAGGTTACACAGCTAACAGTAGTGGTTGTAGTTCATTAGCTAGCAAAATTCGTAAAAATAGCTATCAATGCTAATGTTAGCTAGCGAACATCCTCCCCTTAATCTTAGCTAGCTAGCTAACATTATACGGCATCTAAAGTCAATTTGGTGACATCAATATGATGAAAAGGTTTTCCTACAAATGATTTGCCTCCTGTTGAATGTCATTGTATTTCCAAGCCACTGTGATGCACTTTTGGTGAAATCCTCATCAGCGCTCATTGACGAGGCATTGAGTAGAATGCTCAGTCGATCATCAGTCCAAAACAAACGTTCTAAACAACATTGTGAGGAGACATGCATCCCATGAAACCAACAACATAGACCTAGGACTACACACCAGTTGGCAAGTCAAAATCAAGGACTTTCAGGGACTTTTTCAAGCACTTCATTCTAATTTTCAAGAACCTCAATGTTATACAATTGTATAATGGGTCTAGTATAGAACCATTCAATTGAAGCGGCGGCACACACAAATGAAAGTGGCCACATCTCTCACAAAAACGGATCAAAAACTCATTCACAGATAATTATAAGGGAGCAGGAGAACGAATGGATTGACTAGAATAATTACAAGGACTTTTCAAGCACCAAATTGGGTTCGGCCTATTCCAGGACTTGAATTTCTGAGCTCCAAATTCAAGTTCAAGTTGGGTACTTCAAGCCCCTTTGTATAGTTTAAAATTTCAGGTGTAACAATGGAAACCAAAATGTTATTTCATTACCACATCATATTGAGAAGCCAATGTAAAGCTATGTAACTTGTTGTCATTATATCCAGAATAATTCATTAGTAAGAATAGCGTTGGGTGTTGTGTAATAGTCTATTCTGCACAATTGCGCACAGTAGACTAGGTGTCCAATCCAAAGCACATTAACTCATTACCTTTAATGCTTTCTCTGTTAAATCCAACAAGCCCCTGCTGTAAACAAAGCTGACAACAACAGATGATCAACATCAATTCGCTGGGGATGTTAGAGCCAACATGGATCCAGGCACAATTACCTGTCTTCACTGGCACAAGTAATGAGACAACACAATATTATGGATGTTCCTCGTAAACAGGGCCGGGTCCAGTGGTCGTTTGCCCCCCCCCCCAAAAAAAGGCCAGCTATCTATACTTGTAGTAATCATGACCGAATACCGAACGGGCTCGCAGGGCACATTCCCATCGGTTCTGACCTCCAGGGGTCCCCCATTCATTTTGTTAGTCATTTTCAATTAGATATCATATTAACATGGTGTAAGTCAATTTAAAATGTGTAGAATTGCAGGAAATTAGGTTTAAAATTGCTACATTTCTCTCCACCACATGGCAAAATGGGTAGAATTGCAGGAAATGGGCTGACAAACTGCTAAAGTCTCTGCCTCATTGAAAATTGAGTATAATTGCTGGAAATTATCTTTAAAATTGCAACGTTCTCTCTGCCCCATGTAGCTGAGCTGAGTTGAGCTGTGGGAAATCCCCTTCGTTGCTCATGGACCGTGCTCATTGCTTATGGACCGTGCTTGCCCACCTCTAGGAGCTCCACGGCTTATCCAACTCCACATCCTTTCCAACCGCTCTGCTTAAAACCGCTCTGCTTAAAACCGCTCTGCTTAAAACCGCTCTGCTTAAATCCGCTTTGCTTAAATCCGCTTTGCTTAAAACCAAAACCGCTCTGCTTAAATCCGCTCTGCTTAAATCCGCTCTGCTTAAAACCGCTCTGCTTAAAACCGCTCTGCTTAAAACCGCTCTGCTTAAAACCAAAACCGCTCTGCTTAAATCCGCTCTGCTTAAATCCGCTCTGCTTAAAACCGCTCTGCTTAAATCCGCTCTGCTTAAAACCGCTCTGCTTAAAACCGCTCTTAAATCTGCTCTGCTTAAAACCGCTCTTAAAACCGCTCTGCTTAAAACCGCTCTGTTTAAAACCAAAACCGCTCTGCTTAAATTCGCTCTGCTTAAAACCGCTCTGTTTAAAACCGCTCTTAAAACCGCTCTGCTTAAAACCCATCCTCTTAAAACCGCTCTGCTTAAATCCGCTCTGCTTAATTAAATCCGCTCCGCTTAAAACCGCTCCTCTTAAAACCGCTCCGCTTAAAACCGCTCTTAAAACCGCTCCGCTTAAATCCGCTCCGCTTAAATCCGCTCCGCTTAAAACCGCTCCGCTTAAATCCGCTCCGCTTAAAACCGCTCCGCTTAAAACCGCTCAGCTTAAAACCGCTCTTAAAACCGCTCTGTACTCACATGAAGAAAAAAACTCTGCTGCTCCAAAATCGCTCTATTCATTAAAATCACAATTTAACCAACACCCATCTATTTAACCAACACCCATCTATTTAACCAACACCCATCTATTTAACCTACACCCATCTATTTAACCATCACCCATCTATTTATCCAACACCCATCTATTTAACCAACACCCATCTATTTAACCAACACCCATCTATTTAACCAACACCCATCTATTTTTGTGACTAACCTCTGAACCTACCAACTGGATTTGAAGTATTGAACCTAAACCATATGGATTTGAAGTATTGAACCTAAACCATATGGATTTGAAGTATTGAACCTAAACCATATGGATTTGAAGTATTGAACCTAAACCATATGGACTTGAAGTATTGAACCTAAACCATATGGACTTGAAGTATTGAACCTAAACCCATAATGGTACTTGAAGTATTGAACCTAAACCATATGGACTTGAAGTATTGAACCTAAACCATATGGACTTGAAGTATTGAACCTAAACCATATGGACTTGAATGAAAAGTATTTGAATAAACATGAAAAGGTGGATGTAAGAAGTGCAGATCATTTGAAATAGGCTACATGTCAAATTAAACAGCATAAAAACACTCTAAATAGGTCAGGAGCCAGACAGGGAGACTAAGGAGGAAGAACAATTTATAATTTAAGCTATATTATTTCAAGGCTGTAGCATATAAAGAAATACACTGTGAATAATTTGCCAATGCGACACAATAGGCTGGTAGGGACATAAGGTGCTCAGCATTTAAACAACATTGTCTTGTATTAAATCATTATAGTCTATAAATTGCGCATATAGGATGTGACTTACTTAGAATGAAATACAAATGAAACGAAAAATGACTTATTGGTGCCTTTGAATTCATTTTTAGAAACAGGAGTTTTGCCAGTCTGTGGCTTCAGGCTCATGTGATGGTGCCTGGAGAGCCGGCCAGCAGAGGAGAACATCCTCCCATAACTTSKAGAGCCACTGGGGATGCTAAARACCCTTTTGGCCACTCTTACCAGGCTGGGCAGAGATGCAGAGTCTATAGGTAGGCCTAAAGATCTTTAGACAAAATAACCCAATCAATACTGAAAGCTCCTTGAACTTAGGAATATTCCAGGCCTATTGTATAGATAATAGAACTACAATGAATGGAACCTTTAAGAGACCTGATTTTTAGTTTATAAATACTTTGCTACAATGACACGCTTAGCTAGCTACCCACTTCCTTCATTTCTGTTAGCATGTACAGGTAGTAAGTACATCATCATGCTTTCAGGATACGTGTCTTTTCAGATTTCACAATGGTTCTTTAGTTGATGGACACTACATCACCGCAAATATTTAGCCAACTCCAAGGACAGTAGCTAAAGCAAGGGGCTATAGCAGCGCACAAGTAGACTACAAATGCATGCTGGGCCGGGGCGTGCTTTGGGCTCGCGAAGAGAGCGCTACTGGAGCGAAATTGGAGCAGGTGAAAAGGCAGAAGCTCCAGCCTTTGGGAATCTTGCTCTGCACTCCAATCAAATTGGGCACGCGCTACTCCTCGCTCCGCTCCAGCTCCACTAAGCTCACAAACTCTAGCCCCATGGCAAAATGTGTAGAATTGCAGAAATATTGCTTTAAAACTGCAAAATGTTCTCTATGCCCTATGGCAAAATGTGTAGAATTGCAGGAAATTTGGTATAAAATGCCAACGTTTTCTCTTTGCCCTATGGCAAAAATGGTGTAGAATTGAGGGAATTCAATATTTCTCTCCACTGTCATGGGCGGGGGGGGGGGAGGGGTACTAAAATGTTTTGCCGCGAGGTGTGGGTCCCCCAAACCAAATCTCACTCAGGACCCCCAAAAGCCAGCCCTGCTTGTGACCACACTTTTTCCCAGCACGTGGGCTGTTGCATGACAACAGCTGTTCATCACTTGACTGTCTATCAGAAAATTCCTTCCTGAAACTATCACAGTGTAATTAAACAGCTTGACACCAAATGAGCCTCCAGCAAGTATTATGCATAGTTGTTGAAGAACCACATTAATGACAGCATTCATTTAGGTTTTTAAGTATCAAGGTAAGGTGACTCTTTTGGTTAGAAGCATTCGATTTTGCAACAGCATACATTTTAGGGGATTGGTGTGCCCATGAAAACTGTATTCACCCTGTAACAAAAAGGAAACAGGAAATGTTACGTAGTTACACTGCATTTCTCTATAAACGGAACTGTCAGACAGCTATACTAAACAAAAATGTAAATGTTACATGGATTAATTTCAGCGATTATGCTGTGTTACAGTTCATACAAGGAAATCAGTCAATTGAAATGAAATCAATTTGGCCCTAATCTATGGATTTCACAAGACTAGGCAGGGGCGCAGCCATGGGTGGGCCTGGCAGGGCATAGGCCCACCACTCGGGAGCTAGGCCCAGCCAATCAGAATTAGTTTCCCCCACAAAAGAGCTTTATTACAGACGGCTAGTGGTAGAGAAATTAATATTAAATTATCTGGTAACAGCTCTGGTGGACATTCCTGCAGTCAGCATGCCAATTGCTCACTCCCTCAAACCTACAGATATCTGTGGCATTGTGTTGTGTGACAAAACTGCACATTTTAGAGTGGCCTTTTGTTGTCCCATGCACAAGGTGCAGTTTAAATAAACTTGTGAATTTTTGTTCCCCCCTTATATGTTAATGAAATGACAAGATAAAAATTGGCAGATTATTATCAATGACGTGTCAACAGCTCTAACAAGTTGTCCAATGTAGGAAATTTTCACTGGTACCCTAGTTTATAGAAAGACCAGTTTACGCCACACACAAATATACAGTACATTTGAAGAGGATCCCTGGGCTTTGATGGACCGTAAAGGGGTTGCGGAGGAGGTGGAGCTGGTCAAGCATGGTGCATCAACACCACTATCTCCAGCCAATCACACAATCACACACAGCATCGTTCTATACATTTGACCATCCTAATGGACCTCTTGTTTGCCATAGGTGTCATTATGTCCTTGTAGCGATGTTGGAATAGAGACATCATGAAAGACTGAGCCGTTTTCCAGACCAATACATGTGTCGCCACAGCACGAGACTCATTCATCACACGGGAGGCCAGTTCAGGTGTCGCCACAGCACGAGACTCATTCATCACACGGGAGGCCAGTTCAGGTGTCGCCACAGCACGAGAACTCATTCATCACACGGGAGGCCAGTTCAGGTGTCGCACAGCACGAGACTCATTCATCACACGGGAGGCCAGTTCAGGTGTCGCCACAGCACGAGACTCATTCATCACACGGGAGGCCAGTTTCAGGTGTCGCCACAGCACGAGAACTCATTCATCACACGGGAGGCCAGTTCAGGTGTCGCCACAGCACGAGACTCATTCATCACGGGAGGCCAGTTCAGGTGTCGCCACAGCACGAGAACTCATTCATCACACGGGAGGCCAGTTCAGGTGTCGCCACAGCACGAGACTCATTCATCACACGGGAGGGCAGTTCAGGTGTCACATGCTTCTGGGAGATTCAGAGGAGGACTGATGGTGACGTGGGCCTATCAAGAACAGTTTTGGGAGATTCAGAGGAGGACTGATGGTGGCGTGGGCCTATCAAGAACAGTTTTGGGAGATTCAGAGGAGGACTGATGGGGGAGTGGGCCTATCAAGAACAGTTCTGGGAGATTCAGGATGGCATTAGCATTGGAGAGGTGTGTTGGTTCAATGTGGTGAACGCCTGACCTATGAGCTTGTCGCCATGGTTGTATCCTCCCCATACCCCATGATGTCACCAAGTCAACATGTATGGCAACTCAAAGACAGACTGGGCGATTCAGGATGGCATTGACTTTGGATAGGCACAACTACTATGACATGTGAAGGCCTACTAATTGATGGCACTTCTTGTCAATGACTGTCAGCTTGTGTTGGTTCATTATAGTGAACACCTGCCTCATCTGCTTCTCATCATGTGTGGTTGTATCCTCTCCATACACCATAATATCACCAGGTCAACATATAGCAACTCCAGGATGGTGGACATATTGTTGTTTTAAAGCAATGTCACCAGCTCAACCCAAACAGCAGAAGAGTGCACCTTAACATCCCAATGTGCATCACAAATGCAGTGAATCCAGTGGAAGGTCGTGTTGGATTCAGACGGGCGTATCGGACTATGAATCAAAGTTTAAATGATAAGAAGGTGACATAAGAGACCAATCCTGGAGGCACAAGTTCTACCACAGTTGGAGGAAGTTCTAGAGCTCGGGAGAGTTCTATTTAAGTTCTATTTAAGGTTCTATTTATTTTCATAGGAGCCTCCCGGTTGCCTCATTGATCCTCAGAGGCTCGTGAATTTGAATATTTGGTGTTGCCATGCCAAGCAATCTGCTGCCTTTTATATATCAGACAATGTTTTTTAATTATGGCTGGCCTACTGGATGCCCAAGCAGTTTATTTAAATTTAACCTTTATTTAACTAGGCAAGTCAGTTAAAAACTAATTATTTTACAATGACGGCCTACACCGGCCAAATCCGGACTACACTGGGCCAATTGTGCGCCGCCCTATGGGACTCCCGATCACGGTAAGTTGGGATACATCCCAGATTTGAAACAGGGTGTCTATAGTGACACTGATATGCAGTGCCTTAGACAACTGCGCCACTTGGGGGCCCTGAAACATAGTTGAATAAAACATTTATTGAGTACAGGTCAAAATTACAGTACACACATCTAATTTAATTACACATCATTGGTATTGAGTACAGGTCGTAGGTACAGTATACACATCTCTTTTAAATTGCATATTCAACAACTTACACAAAAATTGAAGTTGAAATTGGGATTTTATTTTAGGAATAAGGCCTGTTTTTCTTTTGAAGCCAGAAGGAGGCTAGTATCA
This sequence comes from Salvelinus sp. IW2-2015, assembly GCF_002910315.2. Lineage (NCBI taxonomy): Eukaryota > Metazoa > Chordata > Actinopteri > Salmoniformes > Salmonidae > Salvelinus > Salvelinus sp. IW2-2015. Next base: position 72,568 of record NW_019943744.1, on the reverse strand, counting down.
GCTACATTCATGCCTTTACTAGACTCTGGGGATATTTTATATATGAATGCTTCCGCTCAGTGTTTGAGATCAATTGACACCCTTTACCATGGCACTTTGAGATTTATGTTAAACTGCAAAACCCTTACGCACCACTGCACTTTGTATACCAGGGTTGGCTGGCCTTCTCTAGTCACTCGTAGGCTCAGTCACTGGTATACTTTTATTTACAAAGCCATTTTGGGTTTACTACCTTTTTATTTGGGCATTTTTATTGTTCAGAAATGTGGTGGGTACTCTCTTCGTTCGCTGGAATTTATCCTGCTAACTGTTCCAAATGTCCGAACTGAATTTGGTAAAAGGGCTTTTATGTACTCTGCGCCATCGTCTTGGAACACCTTACAAAATACTTTTAAACTGGAAGAACTTGTCCCGATTGGTATTTTTAAATCACTGATGAATGATCTTGTGGCCGATTCCCTGACCTGTCAATGTTTTTAATTTGCTGTTTTTGATTTTGTTATACTCTTGTGAATTCAATGGTTTCTACTAGATTACTTGTAGTTTTTCATGTTGTCTGTCTGTATTTTTGTAATGACTTGGTGCTGCCTATCTTGACCAGGACGCTCTTGAAAAAGAGATTTTAAATCTCAATGAGCCCTTCCTGGTTAAATAAAGGTTAAATAAAAAAATGTAAATCTAGTTTAATGACACAACATTGGTATTGAGTACAGGTCATAGGTACAGTACACACACTGAAATATGTGTCTCATTTATGGAATAATGGCCATATTGGATTTGGATGTCATCATGGATTTGGAGTTAAATCTAGTGGGGCCCGCTAAAGTAATTTGAAGAGGTTGAACAAAACCCACAGAGGAACCTTTGACTGAAAATAAATAACAGTTTTCATTGTCTCAGCACACTTGTTTTCCTTAGAGCCGATTAGATTACACTAGCCACAACATCAAAAAACCACTTGTAGCTGTAAGTATTTTTGACAGACCATACAGAACTTAATGAGAGAAAATTTGACTTGGAAAGTTGTCTATTAATCAGCTTACGTACATCATAAATATTCATAGTTGATATTTCCGCCTATTTTATCTCCGTGTTTACAGTTCTGTATTTCCTAGCTGCATTAAGATATCCCGATGTTGTCTATTTGTGTACGTTGGGTAGACAACTAACTACTTGTATTCAACATTTTAGAAATATTGAATTACATGAGCTTAAGGGAACATTTGTTTGCACCAATAAACACACACTGAATAAATAGAGAAATGGAAACCTACTAAATGATCAGACAGTGAATACAGCATTTTCCCCAGACAGGTTGTGTAGGCTGAATTCTTAATAGCCAGACAGGATGTGTAGGCTGAATTCTTAATAGCCAGACAGGATGTGTAGGCTGAATTCTTAACAGCCAGCCAGGTCGTGTAGGCTGAATTCTTAATAGCCAGACATGCTGTTTAGGCTGAATTCTTAATAGCCAGACAGGCTATTTAGGCTGAATTCTTAACAGCCAGCTAGGTTGTGTAGGCTGGATTCTTAATAGCCAGACAGGCTGTGTATGCTGAATACTTAACAGCCATACAGGTTGTGTAGGCTGAATTCTTAACAGCCAGACAGGCTGTGTAGGCTGAATTCTTAATAGCCAGACAGGCTGTGTAGGCTTGGAATTCTTAATAGCCACACAGGCTGTGTAGGCTGAATTCTTAATAGCCACACAGGCTGTGTAGGATGAATTCTTAATAGACACACAGGCTGTGTAGGCTGAATTCTTAATAGCCAGACAGGCTGATTAGGCTGAATTCTTAACAGCCAGACAGGCTGTGTAGCCTGAATTCTTAATAGCCAGACAGGCTGTGTAGGCTGAATTCTTAACAGCCATACAGGTTGTGTAGGCTGAATTCTTAACAGCCAGACAGGCTGTGTAGGCTGAATTCTTAATAGCCAGACAGCTGTGTAGGCTGAATTCTTAATAGCCAGACAGGCTGTGTAGGCTGAATTCTTAATAGCCAGACAGGCTTGTGTAGGCTGAATTCTTAATAGCCAGACACGCTGTATAGGCTGAATTCTAACAGCCAGACAAGCAGTGTAGGCTGAAATCTTAATAGCCAGACAGGTTGTGTAGGCTGAATTCTTAATAGCCAGACAGGCTGTGTAGGCTGAATTCTTAACAGCCAGCAGGTGGCAGACTTACTGAAGATTTATGTTACTGTACTGAAATTCTTCCATTCATGCACAGGAGGTTGGTGGTACCTTCATTGGGTAGGATGGGCTCATGGTAATGGCTGGAGATAAATGAGTGGAATGGTATCAAATACATCAAACACGTGGTTTCCATGTATTTGATGTAATCCCATTTGCTCTGTTCCGGCCACTAATATGAGCCGTCCTCCCCACGGCAGCCTCCAATGCATTCATTTGATTGGACATCGGTAGGCTACTGGCAGAAATAAACATGCTACCATTTGGTTGCCTTGCCAACTGTTTAAATGTGTGTGAACCTACAGGGTCTTATGACTTGAACAAACAGCTAGTGATGTAAGACGTAATGGAATTTTATCAATGCATTTTACAAAAGAAAATGTCGAGCAAGAGGAATATATATTGACAATGCCGATGGCCAACTGTGTGCCTTATTTAAACTGCGCATTTCAAACATGGACGAATGCACCGGTTCAGTTATGGAGGACATGGAAGGAACTAGGCCAAACATATTAAACATTCAGATTACACAGTAGGTTTAAGCCTTGTATAGCATGTCTCAACTGTTTCGCTAGATGGCGGTGGGTAGAAGGAGAGGAATGCCAGACCGCTGGGCCAGTCATGCACAGCTTGCCTAGACTGGACATATACTATTCATTTTAGGTGACCATGGTTTGCAATGGACTGGAAAGCCAATTATTTCCTGTGTCGACACTTTATGGCTGTAGTCAGCCTAATTGTTGTTGTTGTTGAAATATAGACCTTTCGGCTACTGCGCTTGAGAAGTGATTCTAAATCATAAAGTAGCCTAATTGCATTTTCCCCTTGCTGATATGCACATTTGTATCGAGTTAATTAAGTGTGATTTCAAATGACAGATCAATTTGTGATTGACTAGAAGACTCTTTGTATTGCTCTTGAGAACACTTTCTAAAGTAAAATAGTTTTTTTTCTTCCTTCAAATGAACATAAAATCCCACGAATCACTGTTCCGTTTTCATTACGCCACATATTGAATGTATAGTTCGACTACTGTACCGTTTTATAGGTTATTCTGGAAGTGGGTTTTAGGGCACTGCGGGGGGTGTATCGGCTATTAGCAGATGGCCGTACCGGTTGTGCATTGTTTTCGTTTTGCTTCTCATTTGTCTTGTGTAATTGGATAGGGCAGTCCGTAGCCGTCTCTGTATGCATATCTCTCTCTCTCTCTCTCTCTCTCTCTCTCTCTCTCTCTCTCTCTCTCTGGTTTATTGTCACTCTGACATCAGGACTATTGCAGTTGAAGGCTCTCGCTCCGACAGGGATATATCATTTTCAGCTACTATTTCCCAGAGGCTTTTTACACACCATACCAAGGTAAGACTTGGCTATTCATTTTTAGAAAAATGTGCGTAAAGATGTAGTTGTGCAACCCTTGGGGACGCACGATATGAATGCGGTCTTTGAGACAAACTGTACAGTAGCCTGTATTGTCTCAGCCTAATATAATTATCTGTCACTGCAAGATGTTTCCATTTGTAACATTGTGGCGCTCTGATATTGACACATGAAAAGACTTTATCGGAAGCCAGAATCGCGGTTTTTCCGAACTTCCACCAAGAACTATCGGACGTAGATTGAAAGCGACCGTGTAGGCTAACATTTGCACCAGACATAGGACGGTGCCGCACACATCATCGCTACCATACATCGTTTAATACGTGAAGTAGGCTAGGGGATAAACGAATTCGTAATATATTTAAACGTCTTGAAGTAATTGTACCATCTGCGTTTGTTTTCTTTTAATTGTATTGCTGAGCTGAGGTGTTTGCTCGCATGACTCTGTTTATGATAAAGCGACTGACTGGTCTCGAATTGGTAAAGCAACACAAAGTAGCGTACCGAAGTTTAGTAAGGAGCCGGGCTGACGCGCAGCGGGCTGTGATTCTATCCGGGTGCTACAGAACACCTCATTCTCTCTGATTCGATTCACCTTATTGATGTTTCCGTGGCATATGGAACAGTTGGTCCCTACTCCCGACAGATGTTCACACATTACATTAGTAGTTTATTGAGAGTGAGCACATATTTATCTATTGTTTTGGGAGCTTGGGGGCTAAGAGCCGATGCAGTGACCCCGGAGAGTCTCAACAACATCCAGCACAGAGAGCTGCGTAGCACGGGTATGGCGCGATTTCAGTGGCAATAGAAAATTATATTCTGAATTCCATCATTTTGAATTTGTATTAGGATGTAGCATTTTATGTAAATACATTTTTGAATTTATAATGCACAAATTGATTCATATATTTCATCATTTGAATTTCATGATTTGAAACTGAATTGAATTAAAATTGCAGTCAGCATTAAAATGCAATATTTATGAATATTCAAATTCAATATTTATGTATTCAGTTTCAATATGGTAAATTATATATTGCATTCATTGTCTGTATATCAAGTTTACAAACTTAGTATTTCAAGTTTATCAAGTTTCATATATTCAACTTCTCAGATGCATTCAGATTCAACATCCTGGTACTTTGCCAGCCAGGAACAGTATAGGAGAACACAGAATAAAACCCTCTCTGTGGTAAATGTTTTTTTTTTTAATAAAGTTCAACAAACTTATTGTCTTCCTATGAATCTGACTCTAGCTTTTGAACCGTTTTGACTATAAGCTATTATGACCCCATTCCTGAAACACACAGACTGCCACTCTGCTGTTTGCATGACAGGCAGTGCTCATTCTGTATCATTCATCTCTAGGCATAATTGATCACCATCATATCGATCCAATTATGAAGTGTCTTGGAGAGAGAGAGCCACCCTGTATATACACTATAGGCCTAGATATTTCCCCCTGATGGTTTCTGTTGTTTTGACCTTGTGCTCACATAATCAAGTCATGATGTTCCGATCCGTTATAAGGTGTATACGCCTCTCAGTGTCTGTACTGTAAAAGTAGAAGGCTGGCTACTTGTATATTTAGAATGCTTTGTGATTAGTCCTAAAGCCAAAGCTCTGAACCTTAAGCCTTATTAACTGCTTGAGTGCTGCATGCAGGATTTTATCACTGCCTGGGTTTTAATTAGAATTTGCTTGTAAAGGCCTATTTGGAACTCTTTCGCAATATTTGGTCAAATAACCTCAAAAATAAAAATAAATAGTAGAAGACGAGTTCATATGTACGGGTTTTAAAATTGAATTGTTAGGTTAGATTACTTGTTGGTTATTACTGCATTGTCGGAACTAGAAGCACAAGCATTTCGCTACACTCGCATTAACATCTGCTAACCATGTGTATGTGACAAATAAAATTTGATTTGATTTAAAATAACGTGAAACCCTGAGTAGCATGGCCAGAACACATATCTACTTCTATAATAACTTGAAAC